>NW_005054397.1:890357-890899 GCF_000277835.1 Geospiza fortis | reverse complement strand
CTTTAGTCTGATCTTTTGTAGGCACAGAAGTAGTTTTCTGGGAGAGGAAACAGCACCTGACTCCCCCGGGAGAGAGGCACAGACCCCTGACCCCAAGCTTCCTCTGGCCTTCCTACCAGCCTGAGCGAAAGGTGCTCAAACTGCCCCTGGCCTCAGGGACTCCCTTCCATCAGCTTGGGAACTGTATCTCAGGTACCCCCAGACCTCGGAGAAGCCCCACTGGCACCTCACGGAGTACCTGCCCACCCCTTTACCGCAGGGAGCAGCCCCATCCACCCGAGGGAGCAACCCCTGTACGCCTCGGGGAGCTGCTCTCAGTTCAGGAAACATCTCCCTGCACCCCAGAACAACCCACACCTCAGTGAGCACGCCCCTGTGCACACCTCAGGGCATCCCACGCCTAAGACAGCACATCCCCTTCACCTCAGAACACCCCACACTTCAGGGGACACCCCTGATTCACCTCAGGACACCCTCCTCCTCTTCCTCAGCCCCCTCCGAGCGCCGCGCCGAGGCCCCGCCGTACCTGCTGCGAAGGCAGC
>NW_005054397.1:844002-890286 GCF_000277835.1 Geospiza fortis | reverse complement strand
CCCCCGCGTGCCCATTGGCCCGCGCCCCGCGGGGGCGGGACCCCGCGCGCCTTCTCGACTTGCGACTGGCTCAGCCCGGCGCCAATCAACGCCCCGCTGCGCCGGCCCTGTCAAACCGCCGGAACGCGCGCCGGCGCCGATTAGAGAGCCCGCTTCCGGAAGGCGGGACGGCACCCGACTGTGGGCGATGATTGGAGAAGATGGAGTTTGATTGACAGCACACCCTCCATCACGTGTGCGGGAGCTGTTGTCATCACGTGGGGTACGGAAAATAGTTGGGCGGAGGGGCCGAGGGGCGGTCGCCATGGCGACCCTGAGGGGCTGGAAAGCTGGGCCGGGCCCGACCCTGTGCATCGGGAATGGTGTCATCCTCAGCATCCGCTACACATCACTCCGACCTGCTCAACGTCATATCCACCTGCCCCAAAACAGGGCAGCCTGCCCAGTGTCACATCCATCTATGTCATGTCAATATGAAAGAGGCCTTAGGCTATTGCAGAGGGTCCAAAGCAGGGCCATGAAGATGGTGAAGGGTCTCGAGATCTTTATAAGGAGCAGCTGAGGTCACTTCTCTTGTTCAGCCTGGAGAAGAGATTAAACAAGAGCAGCCCTCATTGAGGTCTTCAGTGTCCTCAGTAGGAGAAGCAGAGGGGCATGTACTAGTGTCTTAACTCTCTGACCAGAGTGAAAAACGCCAATCACTTGTTTTTAAAATTTTAAAAGTTTAATAGTAATAAAATGGTTATAAAAATAGTAATGCAATTAGAGTAATAATAATTTGGACAATTTGAATTAGGACAATATGAGACAATAGAAACAAAGAGTTACAGACAGCCGGGTACCTTTTTCTGGGCAGCAGGAGCCCAAAAAAGGACACGCGTTAACAGAGGATTAGCCCTTAAAAACAACAGCCTGTTACATGTTCATACATCTCATACATGATGTATAAATTCCATTCAAACACAGGATTCTGTCTGGTCAGTGTCAACTTCTTCCTCTTAATCCTAACAGCATCTTCAAGGCAGGAAGAAGTTCATTTCTTCTGATAAGAGGGCAATAAATTCTTTTTCTCTGAGAGATTTAGGTGTCCTGTGGCTGCTATTTCACTGCAAGACCTTTCTTATAAAAAAGTATCCTACATAGCATAGTTTCTACTTTAACATTTTGTTATAACCCAAAACTATATTTAACACACTACTTAAGAGAATTAATACAGCATTACTTTCTAACACAACACATACAATATTCATTTTAATATTTGCCCAAAGCCAATCATAAAATACACATTTTTCACACCAGCGACAGGACCTGAAGGAGTGGCCTGAAGCTGAGTTGGGAAAGGTTTGAGTGGGATATTAGAAAAAGATTCTTCATCCAGAGGGTGGTTGAGCACTGGAATAGGCTCCCCAGGAAAGTGGTCACAGCATCAAATGTGACAGAGCTCAAGAAACATTTGGACAGTGCCCTCAGGCACATGGTGGGATTGTTGTGGTGTCCCACACAGGGCCAGGAGCTGGAGTTGATGATCCTGATGAGTCTTTTCCAACTCAGCTTATTCCATGATTCTATGAACCTTCCCCACATCACATCCACTTGCCTCACATCACACCAGCCTTCTCCATAGCACATCCACCTGCCCCATGTCATCCCAATCTGCCTCATATCATCACCCCAACCTGCCCAACAACAGACCAACCTGCCCCTCATTGTGCCAACCAAGCCCATATCAGACAAACCCTTCCCGCAGCTCATGGACCCATCCCATTCCATGCCAAGCCATCCCACATCAGGCCAACTCGCCTCACCTCATACCAGCCATGATGCTTACAAATACCAAAGCCCAATGCAACCATCCCCTCAGCACCTACCTCCATCCCATCCCACCCAGGCAACATCCATCCTGAACAGAGGAGACCATGCCCACCTGGAACAGCACCATCCCCACGTAGGGTACAGCTCTCGGAGCACCAGTCGTGTGCCTGTGCCCATCCATCCCAGGAGCACTCTGCAGCACCTACCTAGCATAGGTGGTCATATTCAAGATGCCCCTCCCATTCCCATGGCACTGCCAGGGACCATCAGGGACTGAGGCAAAACACCTGACTGAGAACAGCACTCCTGCCATACCTGCAGTGGCACTGGGAATGCCTGTCCCTAATGCATGCCACAGCACTGGAAATGCTTCCCTGGAAATGCTGCTCTGAAAGGGTTGAGTGTGCTGTGCGGTGCTGGGAAACCCCGTCCTCTGCTCCTCCTCTCCTCCAGTCCTCCTGTCCTCAGCACCAAGCACCTCCCACAGCATGGAGAGCATCCTGCTGGAAGCCCAGTAAGCCTTCATCCACCTGCAGTACTCCTCAGTGTGTAATATTCCGTGCTCCAGTGAGGTGCTGTAACAGCTTTGTCTTCAGCACTTATTTTGGTCTAGGGTATTCAAAAGTGAACTTGTTAAAAAGAGGGAGTAAAATAAAAAACTGGAATGGAAAGTCAAGTTTTCTGGGGTTTGATGGTCATCCTGTAGCGTGAAGTCATCTTCCATCCTGCTCCTTCCTTTGCAGCTGCTCACCGTGGTCTGCTTTTCTCCAAAATGCTTCCTAGTTGAAATGGAGATGCTAAACTTTTCTTCTGGGTGATTGCCTGGTTTATCCCATAGTAACACATCTATATGGACATCTTTTCCCAAATTGTTTGATTCTACATGTAGGCATCAAATAAATTTGATACCTCAAGCTTAAGTTTTGGACATCATTAAGCCTGGCGAGTGTGAGTACAGGATGTTGCTTCTCCCTGATCAGGAAAATTAATTAAAAACAGTGGCCTTTTTTGGAAGATCTTCTGGGGAAAAGTGTGTCTCCATTTTTTTCCTTCTGATGAAAAAAAAACCCTTCTATTTCAGTATTTTCTACAGCCAGTGTTCTATTTTCAAGACTCCTGAGACATGCTGAGATCAGGAAGTTCAAACAGTCATTTTGGACCTGTTGTATCAGTTTGATTCACCTCCTGGATTCTCATTCAGTACAAGACACTCCTTCCTTTTAAGCATTCCATCTTCACCTTGGACAACTGAAATTTTATTTTTAGGATGAAATCCGGAGGTTTTCTTTGCTCAAGGTGTGAAAAATGCATTTAGAATGACAAAATTATCTAAACATCAATAAATTTTGAGAATGCTTTCTGCCTTTGAGACTCTTGATATGTTTCCTCAGAGAGCAAAACTAATTCTAGCTTAGACTTAGATATAAAATCAAAGAAAATCACAGCTGTAAGAATAGTTTTTTCCTGAGATAAATCACTAAGAACAACTTATGGAAGCAGTGTGAAGATGCCACTGCTTGTTTGCCCAAAATATAAAAAACCCAAAACACCCTTTAAAAAAAAAAGTCCATCCTCAGATGAAACATTGTGTTTCTGTGACTGATTTTCCCCTACTTCTTCACCTTCTCCTTCTATAAAAAGTATGTTATCAACATTTATTTCTCATCCTAAATCCAAAACACAATCACATACCAGCTACTAGGGAGAAAATTAACTCTATCCCAGAGAACACCAGGACACTAATTTACAGTGAAATTTGCTGAATTTTAAGTCCAAATGTCATTACCATAGCAGGATTTTCCTACTTTCCTTCTTTTCCACAGGATCAGACTGTGATGATAAAATTGTGATGTTTAGAAAAGTCAAATTATTTATTTACCATAGCAGTTCACCTGCTGTGTACATGGAGATTGCATTTGCTGCTTGATGTATACTGAGAGCTCTAACCCACAATTCAGGGACTAAAAAGTAAAATATTGCTCAGAGAAAAATTCAAATATGACCCCAAAACTAATGTGGATATATTGCTGATTTTGTAGCAGTGGAACTCATACAGCTGCAAAGAAGTTCTGGCAGATTTCCAGCTCACACTAGCTCAAGCTTTGGCCTTATTCTAAACTTCAGATTTATTGTTAGGTTTTGTTATGTCAGCATGAAAAAGAGCCATTTCCAATGGCATTATAAAATGAGAAGTTTGTAGGGATAAGGTTTCAGATTTACATCTGATTTTCATGAGTTTTGAGAGGTTTTGTACCTGCCTTTTATAGTTCACCACAATGACCATTCAATATGGTGACAGCCATTTAATAACCCAGCTTGTTCCTGAATTATAGGGCTTACAATAATTCGTTCATTAATTAGGATTGTTGGATTATTTTAAGCTAAGTATGTGCAAGCTTCAGCTGGAGAGTGGTTTCTCTTGCCCCTAATTATGAGCAGTCACTGGAGGCAGTAATGCTGGAGCAGTACTGCCCAACTCACCCATGTATATGGCATTACACAGGACCCTGTGCAATTTACTGATGCCCTAGGAAACTGTCATCTGAATTTTTTAACCAAATCAAAAGGTTGCCATTATCTGTCTGCATCATTTTGAAGATCACAATATAACCTTTATTATGTCCCCATGGGTGTTCCTGCAGTGTGTTATCATAAAAGATGAAGTTCCTGCAGCTGCAGCAAGTAGAGTAGACACACCACTCAGGATGGGCAGATGGAGATGCACACAGTGCTCCCACATCCATAACCTCCCCATCTACCCAACCTGAGTGGTGTGTCTGCTGTGTAGAGGGAAGGGATGGTGTCAAGAGGGATCTGGACAGGCTGGAGAAGAGGGTCTGTGTGAGCCTTGTGAAGTTCAACCAGACCATGTCCCAAGGTCCTGACGGCAGTTGACAAAAGAGACGTGGACTCCATGGTTTGCACACATGAAGCCGTTTATTGATTCACAAAGCTGAGCTTATATACCTTTTCAGCAATTAGTAAAAATAGCACAACTATAACATTTATGTAACTAGGTAACATTGCTTAATTCAGAACCTCCTACTAACTCGTGCAGGTACGTGTTATCTCATAGAAGTTCTGCTTACCAAGCACACTGTTAACTTCTGCATTCCTTCTTCAGGGTTCTGCTTTCTGTTGCCAAGGCTTGCAGCCCACTAAGGCTAACATATCCACTTCTGTCATGAACTGGACAGTGCTCCCAGCTCAGTTTTCTAGCTGTATTCCTACAAGGCCCTGCACATGGGTCAGGGCAATCCCAAGCACAAACACAGGCTAGGCAAACAATGAACAGGGAGCAGCGCAGGGGAGAAGAATTTTAGAGTATTGATGGGTGAGAAGTTCAGCAGGATTGACCATGTGTGCTGAGAGCCCAGAAGCCCCCATGTGCTGGGCTGATCCCACAGCAAGGGCAGTAGAGGAAGGGGTTCTGCCCCTCTGTCCTGCTTAGGTGAGACCCCACCTGCAGAGCTGCCTTCAGCTCTGGGGTCCAACATCAGAAGGGCATGGAGCTGCTGGAGTGAGTTCAGAGGAGGCCATGGAGATGTTCTGAGGGCTGGAGCCCCTCTGCTCCTGGAGGCAGGCTGGGAGAGCTGGAGGTGTCCAGCCTGGAGAAGAGATGGCTCCATGGAGACCTTAGACCTCCTGACAGTGCCTGAAGGAGCTGCAAGAGACCTGGAGAAGGACTTTGGACAAGAGCCTGGAACAACAGAATAATCCTAGTGGGTCCTTTCCAGCTCAGAATATTCTGTGACTCTGTGAGTCTGTGACAAGGGGGAACGACCTCACATTGACAGAAAGCAAGGTTAAACTGGATATTTCAAAGAAGTTTTTCCCTGTGAATGGTGAGACACTAGCACAGACTGCCCAGAGAAGTTGTGGCTGCCCCATCCCTGGAAGTTTTCTAGGCCAGGTTCGATGGGGTTTAGAGCAACCTGGTATAGTAGAGAGTGTCTTTGCACATGGCAGAGGGCTGGAACAAGATAAGCTTTAAGGCCCCTTTCAATCTAAGCCAGTCTGTGGTTCTGTGATCTTCAGTTTTCTTCAGATGAACTCAACAATCAAAAACATCACTAGATTACTGACTCTGTCTTGTGTTTATGTGTTGTCTAAACTCACAGTGGCAGCTCCTCACTTTGACATTATGAAATACCAGAAGGCATTTCTTCTGGACTTTTTTTTTTTTGGAAAGCAAAGCCAAAAGATAATTAAAATTGCTACTAACAAAATTCCAAAAAGCAATTTTAACAAAATCTGGTAAAGACTCCTGCAGAATGAAGTGTATTTTTAAAAAGGCTCTGGAGAAAACTGGATGAAGTGCCAGTGAGGAATTGCCAGAAATTGCACTGGAATATTTAATTGCCATTTCTGGAAGCACTACTTTATCAGTAGTCTTTTTGCACTGAAGCTGAGATACATGGACTCATGTCCTTCAAAATGACATATGGTGGAGAGATACTACCTGCAAGTTATTACAGATGTTATTTAATAGACTTTATTGCAAATTTTGGCAGGGTTGCACCTTTGGGAAGGGAAGAAATTACCTTGTGGCTAACAATAATTCCTACTTCTGCACAGATCAGGTCAGATATGCTTCTTATTGAGGTATGAGATCATTGCAAAATCCCTCCAGTGATACTTCACTGATGGGTAGAAGCACTCCAAATGCAAAGCAAAATACTTGAAGTTTGTGAACTTTTAAAAAGAAAAAAGGACAAATTCTGCACTGAATGGGTATTAAATAATGTATTTTACAGTCACAGATGTGGTGTTAAAGAGTTTGTTTAGCTTTCCTTTGAGAGGGATCAATCTTAAGCAATAGTGACTAAAACAAGAGACTGGCTTTGTGGGCATTGAACTTTGCACCTGTTTGTGTCCAAGGTATTTCTTAGGATCTGTATTTCTAGTTGCAGCTCCCTTCACAGAGGTTATTTTGAACTTATGTGAGACACTTGCAGATACCTAAGGTGTTCTGGTAATCCCTAGGCAATGTATCAGAAGCTCACAGTGAAAAGCACAGTAAAGGTCAGATCATTTTAATGTAGATGCCCTTGGTTTTAAATTAATAGTAATATAAGTCTTTAATGCAATAAACTCCAAGGGGGACTGTATTAATTTGCAACTGGCCATTGTTTGCACTTTACCATCACCATCAGCTACATAAATATGGGGGTATTAAAACTGATTTAATTAATTTACCCTAAGTTTCCTGAGTGTCCCATTATAGATAAACCCCACCTCAGCCAGAGACACTTCATTGTGTTTTTGACACACCAGCAAGCTGTTTAGGTCACATTATGCAGAGGAGCAGAGGAGATCCACTTTCAGTAGAAGACATTTTCAAGTCAGCTCATAACCATTAGATCATTTCCACACAGGACACAGAAGAGGACTCCTGGTGCTTTGGAAGGCAAATGATGCTTAGAATATCTGTTACTCTCCTGGTGCTTAGAAAGGCTATTATTGACATGGAAAAAACTTCCTTCTCAGACTCAAACATGTATTTTAAATACATATTGTGAATGAGATAGGGAAAGCAGTGAAAGGAGTAGAGGCCAAGTGTGACATGGAGCAGCTGAGGGAGCTGGAGGGCTCAGCCTGGAGAAGGCTCAGGTGGGCCCTTCTCCCTCTCTACAACTCCCTGACAGGAGGGTGGAGCCAGGTGGGAGTCAGGTTCTTCTCCCAGGGAACAAGGGACAGGACAAAGGAAATGGCCTCAAGTTGTGTGAGTGGAGGTTTAGGTTAGATATTGGGAAAATATTTTCATGGAAATGGTCATCCAGCCCTGGAACAGCTTGTCTAGGGCAGTGGTAGAGTCCACATCCGTGGTGGGATTTAACAGATGTGTGCATGTGGATGTGGCACTTGGAGACATGAATTAGTGGTGGGCTGGGTAGTGCTGGGGGAATAGTTGGGCTCAATGGTCTCAAAGGCTTTAGAACTGAAATGATTCTGTAATTCTACAAAACTAAATATATATTTAAATGAGAAGGCAATTAAATGAAGGAGAACAGCACATGGGGTCCATCACACCCACCAACCTCAAAGTGGTTGCTACCTCTGGGGACTACATTAACAGCCCAGGTCAGTCAACCAGAAGATGCTTGCTGATTTCAGTGGGTAGATCAAGGCCAAAGGCTAGTGGTTCACAACTGAGTGTCACAGCTGGTCTGTGGCTCGGCAATTAATTCAGCTATAAATAAGGAACCCAGCCCAATTCCATAAACCCATCCCTCGGTGAGCAATGATAGGATACATTCAAACCCAAACAAGGACTTTACCTAATCATTCCATCCTAAGCCACAGACATCACACTGGTCAAAGAGCTGGGTGGTGTTAAAACCAGACCCGTCAGTTTAGACCAAGGTGTTTCAAACCCCCTATATAAAGAGGATCTGAACAATAAAACTCGTTGTTGTTGCATGGATCTCTGAAAGTGTGTGTTGTCCCTGTCTCTGACCACCGACCCCACACAACAACCCCACAGAAGCACTGGGACTGCAAGAATTGTCTTCCAAACAAGAATTGCAAAATTCCTAAGCTCCCGTGTAAGTACAGTCATGAAATATCTCCTGGGACATTACCATAAGTCCCTGAAGGAAACTTATTTCTGAATTCTGCTTGAAATAAAGTCCCTCCCTTTAGAGCACCTGCATTTTCATCTTGCAGAGGTGGTAATGTGATTTTATCACTTCATCTGATGTGTCATGGTTGTGCTTTCCACTCCAGAAGTGGTTGCATTTAATCTATGGGAAAAGTAAATCCTTCTTTGGAATATTTATAGAGACCTTTAAGGCCCTTTGAATGAAAAGTTTCTGCTGGATGAAAGCATTGATGAAAGCTAAATATACATAAGAAGCGAAGAAACCAGTATACCCATTGAACTGGAGCCTACTGGCTGTTAAGCCTCCCCAGGACAACACTTGCACCAAAACTTTGTACTTTCATTGGCTGTAAGCATCTCCCAGACAATATAATGCCATTATACCAAAGCACCAAGACTTTCTCATCTTTGATACCTATAAGGTATCATCTGTAAGTCATAATATTCTGACTGACTCTCCACTGATGAAAATTTTACATCTATTTAAAAAGAATTTGGGATATCCAGACCTTCTGATGTGACAAAGGAAGAAGAATGGATGGGCTCTATGGTTGCTGATGTTGTACAGCCTATTTACATAAAAGTACAGAATCACAGAATCATTTAGGTTAGAAAAGACCTCTCAGATCATCAAGCTCAACCACTGCAAAGATCTCACACAATGGCAGTATGATATTTTGGCACAGAGGCTAATATTGGTTCAGTCAAATGTGGCAGGAGGGCGCCTGCGCTGTGCTGCCTTGATCAAAGCACAGCAGAAAGCACACCCCAAAGCCAAAAACTACTGGGGGAAAAAGCTTCCAATGTATGGCTAGCGAGAAGTGTGGATCAGATCTAAGAGGAATCAGGGAACCAGTAAATAAATAACCAGATCATGGATGCAGTTCAGATTCCCACCAGGCTTATATTATGGTCTTTTACAACCTGTTAAAACACTCCAAAAACCCCATCTGAGAGAAAAAAAGATAACCAGAAAGCAAAATAGAGAAATCCCTACATAAGCATTTTTCCTGCCCTTTCAGCTGCCTAATGTGGTCCCTTGAATCCCAGGCATTAGCAGGCAAGAATATGCCTATTTTTGTGATAATATGGATTTTTCTTTAAATGGAAAAACTTCAATTATCTAAGCTGTTGCCAAACAGAACCATTTTCAAGGGGATCATTTTACAGCACAAAGCTTTGAGGATGTGCACTGTAATAAAAGAATTTGTTCTTCCTTGTGGTACTGCTGCTTGGGCTGAATTGACAAAAAGTTCATTTAGAGGGTAATGCATCCATTTCTGGTCTCTGCCTCCTCAAAGGAAGGCTGTTCTAGTCTGGGTGAGTGATTTCTTAGCATTGCTACTTGGCGTTTCCCCAAAATGCTTGGGGGCTTTGTTACATTATCATGGAGTTACTGACAGGCACCTTATGGGGGCAGCACGTCCTCTCTGTTTGTTTTTTCAATCTCCTTCATTAGGCCCGGGTCTGCTTCCACATTGAATAAAAAAAAAATCTGTGTACACTCTACAAAAAGCATTATTCTGCTTATGCTATGCTAATTAATGAGGGGCTCAAAGCAAGCTGGTGATATCCCACCTTTATAGCTGGTGCTGTAGGAAATAATGCTGCCCTGCTTCACAGAGAGGGAAAAAACAGCTGAGCAAACTCAGAGAATCACAAAGATTGGGAAAGTCCCCTAGGACCATTGAGTCCAACCATTCCATACAGAGCCCACTACTAACCCATGTCCCCAGTTACCACATCCACACTTCTGTTAAAACCCTCCAGGGATGGAGACTCTGCCACTGCCCTTGGCAGCCCTTTCTAATACCTAACTGCCCTTTCAGTGAAGAATTTTTCCCTAATATACTGTGTAAACCTTCCCTGGTTAAACTTAAGGCTGTTTCCTCTTGTCCTGTCCCTTGTTCCTGCAGAGCAGAGCCCACCTTCACCTGACCTCACTCTCCTGTCAGGGAGTTGTAGAGAGCAACAAAGTCCCCCCCAAGTTTCCTTTCCTCCACACTGAGCCCCACCAGCTCCCTCAGCCACTTCTGGCACTCCAGCCCCTTCCGCAGCTGCATTCCCTTCTGTGGACATACTTCTGTCCCCTCAATGTCTTTCTTGTTATGAAGGGCTCAAAACTGAACCCAGGATTCATGTAACGTGCTGAGGATGCCCATGGCTGGCAGTCAAGGAAGGGATAAATCACTGCAGGTGGCCTGCATCCAACTGCTATGCCTTTTCCATAAACTGAGCCATGTTCCCTTTTGTTCTGTTTGCCAGAGGCAGAGCTCTGATTTGAGACAAAGAGGACAAAATAGGACAGTAACTATGTTATATATATAAACACATGAGGAAAACTGGTGAAAGTGGAAAGTCCCCTCTTCCAGCCTGTAATGAGGAACAGATTTATCACAATTCTTGCAGTACAATGAGGAATGTTAGGAGGACAGGGAGATCTTAAAGAACCAAAGCAGTACAAATGTACTTCATATATCAAGCTAAACAAAAGTAGAGGAAGGGGAAGTTGCTGAGCTAAAGACAAGACAGGTCTACAGGAAAGCAAAGATGCTCATTTCTCAACAGATTGTAACAACAGCTTTATCAGGGCTGGTCTATAGTGGACAGCACCCTATCTCAGCCAAGGGAAGTGACCTAGATAAGGCAGCAAGAGTATAGCAATTCCATCCTGACACAGTTCCAGCAACACACGGCATAGTCATAAAACCAAAGAATCACAGAACTGTCATGGCTGGAAAAATCCTCTCTAAGATCATTGAGTCCAACCATTTACCTGGCACTGCCACCACTAACCCACTGTCCACAAGTCACATCCACAAACTCTTAGAACACTCCTAGGGATCATGATTCTACCACTTCCCTGGGCAGACTGTTCTAATGCTTATCACCACAAAGTCAGAGGTGATAATTTTAACTCTTACTAGTGCTTAAGCTCACAGAAGCACAGAATGGTTTGAATTGGAAATGACCTTAAAGATCATCCAGTTCCACACACCTGCCATGGGAGAGACACCTTCCACTAGACCTGGTTGCTCCAAGAGCCATCCAACCTCACCTTGATCACTTCCAGGCATGGGCCAGCCACAGCTTCTGTGGGCAACCTGTGCCACTGTTTCAGAGTGAAGAACTTCTTCCTAAAAACCCGTCTAACCCTGCCCTTCTGTCACCGTGAAGCCATTGCCCCTTGTCCTATCCCTCCATTCCTTTGTCCAAAGTCCTTCTACAACTCTTGGGAGCCCCTTTAAGCACTAAGATCTCCCTGAAGCCTTCTCTTTTCCAGGCTGAACATCCTCAGCTTTCCCAGTCTGTCTGCAGAGAAGGCTGCAGCCCTCAGAGCCTCCCTGTGGCCTCCTCTGGACTTGCCAGGTCTGTGTCTTTGTGGGCACTCCAGAGCTGAAGGCAGCAGTGCAGGTGGGGCCCCACAAGCAAAGGGACCAGGTCATCTCCCTTGAGCTGCTGCCACACTGTAAGACCAGCTCAAGATGCATTTGGCCTTCTGCACATTATTGTATGAGACAACATGGGCTAGTACCTTGGGTATGAGCTGAGATCAGACAAAAATTCCTCTTTCACAGACGGCTAATAGCAAAAGAACAATGTTCAGTGTCAATCTCTTGTTACACTCTTAGCACAGCCTAAAATTCAGCAGAGCTGGTCCAACCTTGCAGTATGGAGAATCACAGGATATTCATTAGTATATCCCTTTTTGCAATGGAGCCTTGTCTGAAATAACTCTCTCCCTCCTCTGTGTTAGGGGGATTTTCAGTCTGCAGCTATGCTAGGATCTAAAACTTGATAATCAAAAACACTGCTTGGAAAAAGCTCTGCAAGAACTGAACTCCTCCAGTTCATGGAATCCTCAAAGGTGAATTTCAGTGACATGCCACAAGTAGTTATAAAGAGCTTTTCTTGTTACTCATTTCCAGAGAAGTCACTGGAAACACAACCTTCATGTCAGCTAGCAGAACACAGAGATACAAATCAATCCTACTAGGGGTGAGGAAAAGGGGAAGCAAGCAACACACCAGGTTTATCTTCCTGAGCAGGAGACTAAAATTCCATTGGCCACACCTGAAAAGGGCAAAGAGTAAGTTTGGCTTTCACCTTGGAGAACAGCATTGTGAGGCTGTGAAAGTCAGCCAGGACTGACTGATTTCTTCCATGGTTCACAGGCCAGACCCAGCCCAAAACCAACAGGTTAAAACCTCCCTTGTTACTACAAGAGCCCACATGAACTTTTCAGCACCGTGAGCTATTTCTGCAGCACTTTGCACCTCAGGTAGCAGAAGTCTGGTGGCTCTGACAAGTATAATCACAGAGTGGTTTGAGTTGGAAGTGACCTTAAAGCTCATTTCATTCCAACTCCCCAGCCAAAGGTCAGAGACACCTTCCACTAAACCAGGTTGCTGGCCTGGAACACTTCCAAGGATGAGGCAGCAAGAGCTTCTTTGGGTAGCCTGTGCCAGGGTCTCACCACCCTCACAAGGAAGAATTTCTTCCCAACATCTGCTCTAAATCTCTTCTCTATGAGGTTTATTGCCTATTTATAGAAGTTATTATTTGGCCCTTGTCCTATCACTAAGCACTCTGTATAGAAAGTCACTTTTTTTTATGAAGCTCCCTTTTAAGTACTGAAAGCAGCTGGACAGATTTCTTCACCTGAGGACCAGGGATGCAATCCAGCAATTTCTATTCTAGGCAGCAACAAAATCCAAAGAAATCTGCTGTAAGGGGCAATAGGGAATGTGCTTTTTGTCTCTGCTCAGTGGAGGTCCACAGATGGAGGCTGCCTCAGCTCCTTGTACACTCCCAGGCAAAACCCCAACTTTAAACCACAAAGATTTGCTTAAACTATCCTGGCTGCCCCATGTAGGGAGCATGCAGATGGTAGAACAGAATTACTAAGTTTGGAAAAGACTTTTAGATCAAGTCCAACCCTTGACCTAACTCTTCCAGCTCTACCACTACACACTTCCAGAGATGGTGATTTTGGTGTGAGTCTGCTTTTGTAGAGACAAACCATTTTTTTCCTGTAGGAAAAAAAGCACAACTGCAATCATACAAATTACTGCTGTAATACCAGCCACAAACCCTGCAACACTGAAGGGACCAAAGCAGCCCACTATTTTTGCCCAAGTTTATTTCTAGAAATTTGTACAAAAATTGATACTCTGTAATACAATAATCTATCAAATATGACAGATGAACATTTGTCTTTAGAGGCAAGATTCCAGGAATGTGAAGTACCATCCTCTTGCATGGAAGAAAGGCACATTTTAGAGCTCAAGATACACTCAATTGAACGGCTGAAAAGGCAGGTCAGACATGCAAGTAGTGCAGTGTTTCGGGTTTATACATAAACAATTTGTACTCCCAAGAAATCTCACTACAAGCAGCGTTAACATCCACATAAACATTTTATAAATACTTTTAAAAGTAGCTCATTTTAGATCCTATGTGTGCAAAGGTTACGCCTTTACATTCACTGGATGGAGTAATTAGAAGCCATCTTGAGGCCAGAAGTAACTCCTAGATTTCCCCAAATACTTCTGGGATCCAAAGCATTGCATCAATAGCCCCACTGCATTTTCCCCCTACGGTCTACCCTAAAAGTCTGCAAACACCAGGGCTACACAACTGCACCATCCCACTGCTCCTACAGCTTACTCTTGGAGTTTTGTGGCTATGAAAAAGTCTCATATTTCCAGCTACAAGCCTCTGTGCAAGCAGCACCTGGGACATACCTGCTTCTGAACTGACATCTTAAATACAGTGGTGAATTTACAGCCACAAAATCATCCACTGCACTATGGATCAAGCTTCACCCGACTCTCTCTGCACCATCCAGCACAGATGCCACACCAGGGAGGTTGGCAGCCCAACTGTACTTCCAGAAAGGGCTTTTCCAAAGCAGAAATACCCTTGTACTACGTGAGCATGTCTCAACAGGGCTCTTGTGCAACACACCTGTAAAACTGCCACGCTGCTCAAATCAACCTGCTGCTTTTTAGACTGAAAACCAGATGAATCCTACTCTCCCAAATTTGCTTGTGCTAGTGGGTACAGTAGCTGTAGGAATTTTTTCTAATTCATTGCTGGTGATCCAACAGCATTATGCAGCAGATTACAAAGGCAATCATTTACCCAAATCCTCACAGCAATGGGGAGTTGTGCTTTTTTTTTTTTTGTATAAAAAGATGTTTTAATGGGATTTCTCTAAAGCAAAGCCTTTATTATTTTTAAAGTGGTTTAGCAACACTTTAAACACTTGCTTTGAAGAATACATACACCCACACAGGCTTTCAAGTACACAGTGACAACTTGGACTCCTGGAAACGATGTGTTGGTTCTGAGAGGAGGAGGTGCTGCTGAGCCAGTGCCTTCAGTTGACTTCCAAGACCTCAGTCTCCGGCAGGCCAAATCTGCTCTTGTATTTGTCAAAGAGTTTGATCAGGGAGTCCACATACATGCTATGGTAGAAGTCCACATCCTGCTGGGATGGATTATCAATTTTGGGGATGGTGATGGGCTCTCCAACTGATAAAAAAGGGACAAATCCACATTAGCTTAATTGCTCCTACAACCTAAGGTATTTGTCCTCTATGGACACAGCCATGGTAGTTCAGCACACCCATTCTGGCACAGCACAATTTGCCATTACAGCAGAGGTTTGCCTGATTCCCCACAATTTTACCAGGCTCTGAGGCACAACTGTCCCACAAGAAGGACACACCCACCACATCTGGAGCAATATCAGATCTGCTTTAGCTACACAAATGTGTCTACTGTTCAAGGTGGCTACGAAGTCCCCCTTCTGTTTACAGCAGAGTGATAAATCCCTCCTCAATTAACATGAGCCAAGAGTCAGTTCTTCTTAGGTATTCCCCTATACACACCACAAAAGCAAAGCTGACCTTTTTCCCCTCCTCCCTTAAAGCCCTGCTGCTCTGGGTTAGAAGACTCAAAGGCAAGTTTTAGGGTTGGCTTTAAATACTCAGCTGTCAGACATGTATCCCACTGGAATATGGGGGGCCAGATTGCTTCTGACTTTAGCTGTCCAAGGCCAAAGAAAGTAGAGCTACAGCCTTTTCCCCCAAAAAAGAGCTCTCTTGCAAAATTGACTGGAAGCAGAACATTGATTGAAGGCTTGTAACCTGTGGAAACTCTTCTAGCTCATTCTCAGTTTTGCTGGAAGGTTTTTATACAGGAGGGAAAGCCATTCTATAGTCAAGACTCCAAGACCAAACTACAGCAGCTGTACAGCATAGACTCAAGTATTCTGCTATCTAGAGAGGCACACAGCATGTTTATACCAAAACCTTACCAACAGTAGTGATGGGCTTGGAGTAAGGTAACAAGCCCCAGGTGTTGGAGGAGAAGAGGCCACGACCATGAAAGATGCATGGAGCAAAGCCAATGTGCTTCTGGAACTTCTTCTGAACCCATCTTCCCCAGGAACCCTCTTCAAAGATCACCTGCTTGTACACTTCATTTTCCCCAAAGGAGTAGACAGGAACCAAGTCCGCTCTAGAAAGACAGAAAAATTCAGAACCCCACTCCCTGGACTGCAGCTCATAGGACAGCCCCACACTTACTGCTGTGTGTTCTGCCAGGCTGCACAGCTGCTGGCACCATTGCCCAGAGCTTTTAGCAGCACAAGGCACTGACATAAGCCAGCCAGACTTGGCATGACATAACAGGTATACTTTGAAGGCATACAAGAGAATTGTACAAGAGACAATGGGCCTGTGGAACATTGTGCAGTCAGGTATTGGACATGCTTCCACATATACTCAACTCCTATTTTGGATGGCCATCTCCTTTCAGACACATGGGATCAGGGGGACTGCACAGGTCCATACTGACACTACCTCTCCTTGCCATGGAAGCCTCCTGCTGTCCCAGGCATCCACGTACCCCTGGCACCTTGTTCAGAGGCAGAAGCCAAAGGACACTCATGTCTGATGCTCTGGGCAAACACCCACACAACACAGCACAACTGCAGAAAGGAGAATCCCTCCAAGGTATCAGCTGCTTCAGGGAACAGAATCACAGAATAGTTTGGGCTGCAGGGGACCTTTAGAGGCCAACTAGTTCCATACCCTTACATTGAACAGGGACATCTTCACCTAGACCCTTGTTGTTGAAATAAAAGCACCTTCCCCATGGCAGCAGTCATGCTCCAGCACTGAGCATGCCCTTACCCATGCCGTAGAGCCAGTTTCACAAATCCCTTCCGGTTCTTCAGCGTCACGGAGTTCTTCCCTGGGGTGCAGTTCAGGGACTCTGCTGCCCCTCCGACTACGATGATGATGGCATTGCCACTGCCATTCTTGGACAAGATGTAGTCTATGCTGTCACGGTTCACAGGACATATACCTGCATTCAGGACACAGACACAAGGCTACAAGATGGGCTGGGGACTTCAGGATCTTCTCATACTTACAGCACAAAGTTTATGCTTCAATTGCAAGTTGAGCTGTCCCACCTCCCTCTGGTCAGAGCAGGCAGTGTTAGCAGGCAACCTATTCCTCAACAAGCAGTTCACAGACCTGGCAGCAACTAGACTTGGTTGTAAACTCCACAAACATCAGCTCTCAAATTTTCCTTCATCAAAAGATTTCAGCAAGGATTTTCTATATCTAGTCAAAGGCACTGGTGTCAGACATCCTCCCTCCATGTAAACTTTACAGTAGGATTTGGTTTACCTTTAGAAAGGAAGAGAGCAGCTGTGTTATTTTGATGGATGGGAGTCCGATATTGACCAATTCCTCAGCAAAATCAGGTGGTTGGATAGATGTGGAATAGATTTAGCAATATAAAAAGAATAAATGGACAAACCTTTAAAACAGATCTGAAGTAATATGAAGCTCTTGCAATTTATGGGACAGAGTGTTTACATAAATCCATACTCTGAGGAAAGTGTGTCTGAAGGTCTTTCCCTCCATTCCACACTGTAAAGAGCAGGACCTCCCTTCACCTTTAGTAAGCAATCTCTGCCCTAAAGCACCAGTCCCCACTCCAGGGAAATGAAAACTTAAAGACAGCACCTTTAATTTCCTCTGTATTGCTTTAAAAATGTAAAGAAACTTGACTGTCTGCTCTATAAACTCTTGCCTTTATCCTACCAGTGGTGTCCAAGCTTACTCCTGCCTCACTTTTTTGGCCAGAATAAGCCAAGGAAAAATGGGATGCCATCACTTACATTCCCATAACCCAACACATCTGATCTGAGTACTTTAGGTCACTGCCCTATTACACTCACAGTATAAATTGCTTGAGCCAAGAACTAAATGATGAACAGGCCCTGGGGACTTAGAACAAGTCTGCCAGCCTTGATGTCTGTCTGGGCATCATCACCTATCCCAGCTCCAGTTAAGAACAGAGCAGACCACAATTGAGACAGATCAGCTGGAACTGAGGATGAGGAATTAGTTTCTTTCAGCACAACTACATCTCTCTGATTGTTTTTCCTCTGAAAGGCTCAGGCCATACTCACTGCTACAACTTTGTCCCATTCTCCACATCAAGGCTCAGGCTGGCTACACAGGCCTGGTAACAGATTTAGGTTCAGCTCTTTCACACTTGTTAGCAGGAGGAGATTACTGCTGCTCACAGCAGCAAATAGTTCCTTCAGAAAGTGCAATGAGACATGGAGACAAGTGGCAATAGATAAAATTCTGCTCTGCAGCACATTCATACCATGTATAGGGTTTTCTGGTCATGTCCTCATGCCTTATAGGGTCCCTGCTGTACCTTAACCTCTAGTAGGCTGTAAAATTAAGAATTTGTACTAGTTGTAAACCAACTGTGTGTCTTGGTACAGTGCTAGGATTTGTTATAATTCCACCTGGAAATGGTTCATCCACAGAATAAAGGACTGAGGGAATTATCAGCACTTTCCAAGTGATATAAAGCCTTTGTATCAGCACCCTTAAGTTCCAGTATAGGAAAGTAAGACAAATCATGGCTTTCAGAAGGTTAACTTCATGACACCTGTAGACTTGCTTAGATCCTAGGAACCGAAGAAGCACACTTTTCCTCTGGTTTAAGCACAATGCTCAGGGACAGCCAAGCCAGCAATGATGTTGCTAATGCCTACTCCCACATTCCTTCCAAAAAGGAGAAAGCAGCTCTGGCTGGCCACAGGACTTGTCTGCCAGTCCTCCTGAACAGATTAAAGATGGTTTTTTTAAATATAAAAAGGCTGCATGGAAACTTAAGCAACACAACTAAATTTACAGATGTGACAGACTAAAAAGCAGATCCCAACTTCTCATGTACTGCTGTCCTGGGAATTCCCAAATTATGGGCTTCACACAGCAACTACCATCAGTACAGGACGATAAAAACCAGCTTGAGATATGCCCTTTCTAGATAGGGACAAACACCTTCTCTGCACCAGATCCACTTAGTTTTTTCTTTCCCCCAATTAAGACAGTAATCTCAGAAATAGTAAATTCTAACAAGTCAGAGTCAGGTACAGCTACTCCTACCGTCTCCCCAGCCATGGCACTTATTAAGATATCTCTTTTAAAGTCATTTATTGATGAATCAGTTCCAGGAACAGCAAACAGATTACTGGATTGTTCAATTCACAGTCTTCAAGTGTTAATCCCTCACCTCTATCTGACAGGTGCTCTCACTCCAAAAAGGAAGCTCAGGCCATGCAGGAACACTTTATTGGTATTTTAAACACTGTTTCCTCTGCCCAGTCATAACTTACAAGCATTAAAATCCTGGATTCCATTAAAATAGACCTATTAATGTAATTTGGCACACTTACATCACTGCATAATCCGTGGAATCCATCTACAGGAATACATCCAGGGAAGGGGGTCTGTGAACAGCTGGTATCATGCAATACTTCACTCTCTACCCCTGGCAGGCACCCAGCAGTGCAATTGGGTGGAGAGAGCATCCACCACCACCACAAAACACAAATGTGTGACAAATGATGTGGTAGTGAGCCCAGGAGCCGAGCTGGCCATGGCTACTCAGTATTTTCAGTCAGTGCAACTTCTTCCTGTACCTTCACACAATAATTAGGAAAACTTGGTTCCACATCTCCACCTTCCACGACTACAGTTGTCAGATATCTTTACTATGGTTTTGGACAAGAGTATCCTAGAGTTAAGGAGGAACACAGAGGAATAGCAGTCCCTGCAGCCCAAATCAGTCATATTCACAGAATGGATTAGGTTGGAAGGGACCTTAAAGATCATCCAGTTCCAACCCTATGCCAGGGACAGAGACACCTTCCACTAGACAGGATTTCTCACATTTATTCACAGCTTCCTCTTGACAACCGTATGAAAGCAACATCTGGGTGATGCTACCAGCAGGAAGTGGTTACAAGAGCTTCCAACACAGCTTTTCACTTGACAGAGGTGAAGACAGCTCAGAGCCAAGAGCAAAAGCAGAAATGGCACAGTGTGATTGTGCTTACCACCAGACATTAAGTAGTCCCTCAATATGGGCATCCTGAAGTTCCCAGCCAGGGTAGCAAGGTATGGTCGGATCCCAGGGAATTTCTGGCCCACACCCGTGGCCTCTGTGCTGAAGTTGCAAAAGGCACCCAAGCCCATGATGCCATGTGGATGGTACCCAAAAATGTAATTCCTGGTGGTCAGCAGATTGTGGGTTTTAACCAGCTAGGAAAGAAAAAAGAGCTTAATTGAAGATGGATATTCTCAGATAGTACATAAAAGTGGGAGAAGGAAAAAAAAATCATATCCCCCAGGTTTTATCTCTCTTCCTATCAGGGATAACAGCCTAAGAGCTCATGTACAGGCTCTCCTGGATTTCAGAGGCTCTGGAAGGAGCAGCCATTTAGAGTTCAGTTTTCCAAGCAGAGGGAGCAAGATAAACAGGCTGATCTCAGACACAAGAAGCTGGCCAGCCAGGTAGGAACAGGGCATGGGTTGCTGCAGCCTGGGCCTTTTGCTTCTCTACTCCTTCTTAAAGTATTCTGACACACCTCTTGCCCAAACCAATCAAGTTCTTCAGTCCTGTAGCCACAGCTGCCTCCTTCCAGGCCCTCTCTCAGCACATTAGTGGCTCACATCCCAGTATGAGGCAGAAAGAACATAAACATCACTGTCTCACAGCAGAAGCAAGTTCAGCTAATGCCTGAAAAAAGAGCCAACCAGTTAATGGGCCTGTTGGCCACCTTCCAAGTGGGAAAATGTGCAGAAGGGTGGTAACCACTGGAAATTATTCCTTCTTTTAAGAGGTTCTGCCCTAGCCTACATGCCAAAGGGTCAGCAAGACACTTCAAGCCATCTGATTCCTGCAGGGCATGCACTAGGAGCTGTGATCATGTTGTTTTCAGGCTGTGCAATATTCCTAATCATTTGCTCCTGCTTGCAGAACATGGACTCCCCACAGCTGCCTTAGCTAGCACAGAACAACCCATTCCCTGGTACCACTACTGCCAGAGGGGGCTTTTGTGATGCTATAGGTAGCAGCAGCATCCCATGTGTCAGAGCATCTTCCCCAGGCAGTACATGTGCAGTCTGAGGAAGCACACAGGACAAATCACAGCAGGGCTGCTGCATCATCCTACAAAAATAGAGATCTAATTTAATTTTTTTCCATCTGTTAGAATAGTTGGTGTTGGAAGAGATCTTAAGGATCATCCAGTTCCAAACCTCTGTCATAGGCAGAGACACCTTTCCCTAGACCAGGTTGCTCCAAGCCCTATCCATCCTGGCCTTGAACACTTCCAGGGATGGGGCAGCCACAGCTTCTGTGGGCAACCTGTGCCAGTACCTCACTACCCTAAGAGTCTATAACCTCTTTCAATATCTAATCTAAACAGCTCCTCTTTTCAGGCTGAAAGCAACAGTGCCACTTTTTGCCAACTGCAACACCCCAGCAGCTCTCAGACCTACAAGCTGAGGCTTTGGCACCCCATCCCTCAAACTATATTTGCAAAGGCCACTCTGCATCAGTTTCCATAGAAAAAAAAACTCCACAGATTTCCAAGATGTCACACCAGCATGTGCCACTGCCTTGGACAAGGAGTGTTTATGCAAGTTCTTTCTGTTGGATCACACTACAGGGAGCTGAAGTACCACTGCAACACACTAAAGCAGCATGCCCAGAAACTTGATTCCCTTCTCCCTGTTCTCAGCCTTGTCCTCAGATGAAGCTACAGCTCCCGTGCTATTTAAAACAGTGGCTGTGATACAAGCATGATGCAGCAGCAGGTTCTCCAAGGTGACTGGCCCTCCTCATAATTCCCTCTGGCTCTGAGGTCATGTAGAACTCCAGGAAGAAGGCACAGAGGCTTGTGGTTGCAACAGTTCTGCAGAGCCCCATTGCCTATTCTTTCCCAATTAGTAATTACTTTGCTTTCACTTCCCACAATAGAAGAGCTGCCCCCTTGATCTATTACAGAAAATGGGGATCACAGGCTAAAGACCAAAAACCCATCTCCAGGAAAGAAGTAGTGATATGGTAAGCAACCCCTCCACCTATCAATTCTTGCTCAGTTGTAGAGACTTCTCTAACAGGCTATCCAGGGCAGCGCTGGACCCCACATCCCTGGAGGGAGTTAAAAGCTTTGTGGATGTGGCACATGGGCTTGTGGTGGCCTTGGCACTTCTAGCAGAATGGTTGGACTTGATGATCTTGGGGAACTTTTCCAGCCTAGACAATATTCTGACTTTTTGACCACAGGCCTGGTAGATACAGACACATGGCTTGGCTGCACAAGCAGCAGACACTCCTTCCTAAACGCTCCTGTCAGAGCAAGGTAGCCATTTCCAAGCCTCATCTCTCACCTGCACCAAGCACAGCTCCTTTAATAGGAAAGACAGCTGAAAGGAGGTTTGTCCTCATCCTTCCGGAGCACGAGGCATCTGCATGTTGAGCTTGGCAGAGCCACACACATGGAAGACACACTGTTCTCCTGCTCCAGCCCCTCCACCACATGCAAGGACACCCAGATCCCAGCAGAGCCATTGCTTGGATACCTCACAGGAACCCCAGCCAAGCTGCAGCCTTATCACCGTGGCTGTTTTCCAAGAGCTCCTGTTATGGAGCCATAGGGTTGGCAATACAAATGACAATCAATCACCCACAGCACTGCAGGAGCAGGGCAAGGGGTGTGCAGGGATCCAACTAAACAAAGGCAAGGGAGAAGGGCTGAGATTTAGCCTCATACTCATACATGTGTGCTTTTCCCCTGTTTGTCCCTTGCAGGCTGCCACTGCCCTGTACACCTGTCCCACAGCACAGAGGCTCACAGAAGGTAAACATGGAGGGTGCAGGTGAGGTTCAGTCTGTTCTCCTAGGTGAGAAGTGACAGGACAAGAGGACACAGCCTCAAGTAGCACCAAGGGAGGTTCAGATTACATATTAGGAAAAATTACCCAAAAGGCACTGGAATAGTTGGACTCAATCTTCAAGGTCTTTTCCAACCTTAGTGTTTCTATGTGTTCTTCCACCCAAGTCAAGCCAGGGAACCTAAGACCAACAGACATCAGACAGGGCTGGGCACTTCTCTGCAAGCAGAGGTCCTGAATCTGCTAATGCACAAACTCAGCCCAGGGAGGGTATGACCTGCCAATACCTTCAGCTCTCCCTAAATTTAATCTAGAAGCAGGAGTTTCTGAAGTAGTGTAAATCATGTATTTCTAGACTCAAGCAAGAGTGAAAATAGTGAAGTGCACAAGAGGGGGCTTTGGAACGAGAATGCTTTTAAAGGTCCCTTCCAGCCCAAACCATCCTATGATTCCACGCCTCTCTTCAGGAGGTTGATCACTCACTGCTGGTTCTTGGAACCCCTCCCCTTGAGAAGCAAACAGTGTTACCAGGCTGCCCCAAGGAATTGCTGTGGCTGTCGCTGAACATCACCACTGCAACTCTGCTCTGAACCTCCAGCTGGTTTTTCCTTTTGCCTCCAAGGTCTTGTCCATTTCCACACAGCTCTTTGGAGCCTTGGTGCTCCCAGGATGAGGCAGAGTCAGCACATCCCTGCTGCATCTCAGCAGGACAACCAGTACTGGGAGTGAAGATGAACCTTCACCCCACTGCACTAACACACCTGATCCCAGCTGCTGTTAGAGACCAAACCTGTTTCTCTGGGAGCAAAGTCCATCCACCTTCCTAATAATAACAGATTTCTTTACACAGAACTAAGCCAGCCTACAGGAGCAAAAAGGCAGTGCAATAGTGTAAAGAAAATTAGTGTTAATATTTGAGTGCCAGATACTGCTAAAGAACCACATTGCCAATTTTAGTTTTAGCAACAGTGGCGCATTCAGTAGTGGAGAAAGAGGACTGCAGAACCACTGCCGCTCAGCACCAGGAGCCAAAGAGCAGGAAAAAAATCAGTGGTCTGGGTGGGAGCTGAGCAGCACTGACTGGAAGCATGCAGAGAGCAGAAAAACCAGAGCTCATCCTGCAGGATCCAAGCAGCAGGTCTCATGAGCACGTAAGCTTGCAAAACAACCCAAAAACTGCACTTGGCCACATCACACTCAGCAACATGATGGAAGAAATTATCTTCCCTTCCCAGCAGTGCAAGCCAGGACCTGAAGACCCCCTCACCAGGCTCCCAGAATTATTTATATATGTCACAAATTCACAGAATGGCTTGGGTTGGAAGGGACATTAAAGCTCAGCTTGCTCCAACTCCCTGTTATGGGCTGGAATGCCTTCCACCACACTTAGGTTAGGACAGAGCAATCAAATCCTTCTATTTCCATTCTGTAAATCGTGTACAACAATTAAGGAGGAGCTTTGCCAGGAAGCAAGCCAAGACACAGAATACAAGACAAATTAAGAGAAACAAAAAAAAAAGACATTTTTGGCAGCAATTCCTGCTCTGGCCAGATGCCTACTCTCCCACTGCAGTGAGCAGGTCTCCCTGCAAACACCTGAAATGCTCTCAGTCTGACAAAGGTAAGCCAAGGATCTGAAGCCCTGACTACCTGGGGTCCTACTGCATGTGGAGATGTTCACATGCTCAGGTGACAGCTTCTTCACCTAAACAAAACCTTCTGGTCATGGCACCGCCAGCATGACATCCTCAGATCAGCACGTGCTTAGGAGGCTGCTGGGATCAACAGTATGGGATTGAGATGGTGTGTGCAGATGAGTGTGTGCACGAGACTCAGTGTGTGCAGATGAGTGTGTGCACGAGACTCAGATGGTGTGTGCAGATGAGTGTGTATGAGATTGAGATGGTGTGTGCAGGTGATGTCTGCTCAGTCCAGCCCCATGCACACACCTGCAAGGGCTTGGGCTTCATCTGCACTTCAGGTCCAGGACTCAGTTCACTGGAACATTCCTCAGCCACTTCACGTGCTGCTGAGCTTAAAGCACTGTTTACAAGGCCAGCCATTAACCAGCAGACAAACTTAAGTTTCTAGTGCCCTAAAATAACTTATTATTGTCAGAACAGCTGCATGAAGTTCCAGGGAACGTGGCCAACTCAGCTCATGCTGAGTAACTGAGACAGATTCAGGCTGCTTTCCAAACCCACCTGGTATTACAAAACATGACCTCATATCTCCAGGTATGGGTACAATAGTCCTGGTGTTTCAGGCTGGGAGGCACTGCTGACTCTAGTGAGACCAGCCTAATCAGCACAAACATTGGAGCAGAGCTCAATTCTCATGCAGCTGCTCTCATACAGCAAGCAAATAGGAAGGAATTCTTGTCTGTGAGGGTGGTGAGGCCCTGGCACAGGTTGCCCAAAGAAGCTGTAGTTGCCCCATGCCTGGAAGTGTTCAAGGCCAGGCTATACAGCCTGATTGAAGCAACCTGGTCTAATGGAAGATGCCCCTGACCATGGCAGAGGGGAGGAATGAAACAAGTCCCTTCCAGCTGTACTGTGATTCTATGAATTAAATCTGAGCTGATGGCCCAACACAGCTGGTACCTGTGCAGGAATGGATGCAGCTACCACAGCTCTACATGCAGACTTAGCTGGAGGCCAAGTTCAGCATTACAAGTGCCACCAGTGTGACTGTCACTGGTGTGATCTGTCCTTGCAGTGCTCAGCAGACACATGGCACAGGATGAGATGCAGCAGAGGAGTGTCCTGACAAACCATAAGCCTGGGACGCAAACCAAGTCCTTGAGCCATTACACAGATCAGAATCCAGTAAAAGTTATTTTTGCAGAGAGAACATTTAAACAAATGATCCTCTGTAGACCCATCTACCTCTTGGGCAAGAACAGGTAACTAGTTTAACCCAGGAGTTCCCATGCTCTCAGCAAGCATTCTGGTTCTTGGTACCATTCTTAATATCCAGAGACATTATTCATTGTTCATGCTGATGAATTGCTCATGCACCAGTCCCATAATTACAGAAAACCACTTCTAGCACCTCTCTAGCCTAAGATCCCTGCAGCAGCTTTTCCCAACCCTGCAGCCAGCTGGCTGTTCCCCCAAAACACGTGCAGGAGTCATCTCCCAGCTGTCAGCACTCCCGCTCTGCCCTTTGCATGTGAAATACCAGTCGGCTCCATAAACCTTGCACAATTCCTCCCCCTTAGCAGCAAAGGAATTACACCCATAAGGAGTTCTCACGAACGGATATGTGAACTAGCAAGTATTTAAATAAAAACTGCCACAAAGTTTAGTTTATCTACCCCATCTCATCTCTAAACCTACCTAAACAACCCAGTTCTTTGACAAACTTTTAATATCCACAGTGAATCTGACCTGCAGGGCTTCTGCAGAGCACATTTCCATGAAGACAAGGATAAATGTGCTTCAAAGGACTGATGGAACAGCAGAACCAGGACTACAGGTGACCCTTTGGAACCAAGTCCCCAGCAGAGCCCATTTCACCAGTATCCAAGGCAGCAGTGTTTAGTGCAGCACTAAGGACTGGTACTAGAACACAACACATCTGAGATCCATCTTCAACAGCAGAGCCTGCTCAGCTCTGTCAGCCATGAGACCCAGGCTGACTTCCAGCCTGTGCAGGCATAGCGAATTTTTCTGTGTACACTTAGACTTGCCAAGAATTACCTGTTAACAACAGCAAGTTTCATGGTGAACTTGGCAGGGGTGGGTCAATGGTCAGACTTGCTCTTAAAGGTCTTTTCCAACCTAAATGGTTCTGTGCTTCTCAGAGTACAACAAAAGGCTTGTTCACCAGCAGCACGTTCAGGTACCCTGAGAGTTCAAGTGACTTTGCAAAGGAAGAATCCAGCCTAAGCTGCTTTGGCATCCTGCTGGAACTGGATTCCCTGTTCCTTTCTGAGGCTAGACTATCTTGGGGATAGGTAGCTCAAAAGCTCTATCAAGGTCCCTCCCTCATAGTCAAGCTGAGTAAAACTTGCCAACAACCTTACATAATAGTCCTTTCAGCTGCATGCCCTTCCAAAGAGGATCGAGTTCCCTCCTAGCCGAATTTGACCCCTGCTCCCTTCCAAGTCATCCAGCTAATTCTGCGGTCCCAGAGCAGTCTGGCAGCCCTGTCCTCTTTCTGCAACATGTCTGAACCAGTAGGAAAAATACAAGTATGTGGTGAGCAAGTTACAAGCTGGAGAACTGAAGCTATTCCCACTGCTGGAAAATCCACTTCTCCAAAGCAAAAAGATTTGAGGACAAATATCACTGCCCCCTGTGAAGCACTGACTTTTGGTGCCCAGAGGTCCCAGATATTCTGGCCCAATACATCCCAGAGCAGAAGTGTTACTGAAAAACAGGCAGAAACTGAGCTAGATTTTATGATTTATGAGAGGGGAACAGTTAGGGTCAGGTACTACACAGGACCGCTGCAACACAGAAGAGACTCGAGTGATTTGCATTGGAAGGAACCTTAAAGATCATCCAATTCCAATTCCTTCCCATGGGCAGGGACACTTTCAACTAGACCAGGCTGCTCCAAGCCCCATCCAGCCTGGCTTTGAACACTTTGAGGGATGAGGCAACTATCACTTGCTGGGACAACCTGTGCCACAGTCTCCAGCAGCTGGAGAGATGAACAAGGAGGTAAAACCACTAGAAACAGCAGCTTCTGGCAATCACATTGCCATCATTGGTATTACATTTCAGATTTTCTAACCACAGCTGCCACAAGCAGTAGTGTGGCAATAGTAACTGAGCCATGTCCTGCTCACAGTTCAGTGTCATAGACAGTCTAGTGCCAGTACAAGACACTAAAGCAGTTAAACCCCAGGGTATAGAGTTAAACTTTTACTTACTCTTATTGGAAAATAATCCCTGAAGTACCTCCAGATAGCCCAGTTTCTCACCCACTGGGATCTTCTTCCCCCTGTTGAAAAAAATGAATCATGTCTTTAAAGCTCCTTCCACGCAGCTGTCCATCAAAAAACCTAAAGGACTCCAGGGTTTGCTGTCTCACTAGAGGAATCAACACTTTCATTCCTCCAAATGGGAGACCTGCATCATTCACTGAAATCAGTGACACTCTGGAATACAAGGTACTTCAAACAAATTAAGGGTTGACTGCAAATTCATGGTAGACAACTCTACAATTCAGAGTAGAAACACTCCGATTCAACCTTTAGGAAAGGCCAGAATCTTGGATGGTTTCAGCCATCTTGAAGCAATGGACAACTGTGCTCATCTGGCTATAAAAGTAGCTGCCAAAGCTTGTTATCACTGCTGGTTCCCAGAGCTGGCTTCCACAGGTTTGGGATTTTTTTTTCCTGAAATAAAGTAATCTGCTTAATTTGTAGCAACACTGACTCCACAAAGGAGCTACACCTGGATAATCACACCACAATCTGAACCTTGCAAGAGCTGGACAGGACAAAAAGGTCTTGAATCTTTAGATCTTTCTGAAGTAAAGAAAGAACCTATGCCTTATAAATATGTTAGTAAAAGCCAGTAATGGCATAATAGCAGTGAATGTTAATTTTGTATTGCCCTCAGCCCTCAGAAAACCTGCAGTCACTGCTCATGCTGAGGGCTGACATTTAAATGCTTCACTGAATAATGCCTTTGGTCAGTGATTCAGCCAAGTCCCACTAAGAAGAGAAGTCATCCATCACAAGGAAGTGCTTCTTTGTCCAAATATGGAGACAGGGACACTTGAACAACAAGTATCTCTTCTGCAATATTTACCTTTCTTTGGTGTATTCCAGTCAAATACCAGCCAGGCTAAATACAGAGCAGCAATCGCCCAGCAATCTGTGCACAGTATATACATGAGGATTAAAGTGCAAGCAATACCTGGAGAGGTGCAAGAAAGAAGAAAATAAGGTTGCAGCAGGTTCTGGTCTCCATTTACACCCCCTGCCTTTTGACTCTTCTAGGCTGAAATCTTAGTCTCAGTCTGATGTCATTAATCCTCAAATAAATTGGATTTGATCAAAAACCCTTTATGTAGGGCTGTGGTAGCTTCCTCTAGAGCTCTGGAAAACCTCAACCTCCCCTTAATGGTGCCTCCAGGCATCTCCTATCTCCAGGTAGGGCAGCTGCTTCATCAGACTGGATGAGCATGAAGATTTCTCTATGGCCCACACCAATGGGATTTTCCCCACAGCTACACACATCTCCCACAGGTTACACCAGCTCTGTTCAGCCATCCCACCAGGGTGCCAAGGATCCCACCAAAAATGACACTGTCATTTCAGCACAAACTGAACTAGGAAGGTAGAGTGAGACAGATGCTGAGAGCAGCCATTCCCCAGTTTAATCATGGACATCCAGTGGAGCAGAGCAGCCTGAGGTTTCACATAATCCAAGTACCCAGGGATAAACAGGCTTTACTCTTTTACTGGTCTAACACAAACAACTCTTGCTCATCTCTGATACCTCCTGGAAGCAGACCAAGCCAAGTGGAAGGCATTACTGTTGCAATCACTTGCATCAGTTACCAGCTGCTTCTAAGAAATCTCTGTGGATATTCCCATGAGCAAACCAAGAAAGACATTTCCAATTGTTTCAGCCTCATTTGCATGGTAGACACTGACACAAGCTAAACATCAGTCTTTCCATAGCTCTTATGATTTTCTACAGCCAGGAAAAGTCATTTATAGTTGAAAATATCAATGTAACTGGTTTACAATATCCATGTATCCCAGGAACTACACTGCCGCAGTACACATCTAGTAATTAACACTTATGAAAAAGTTAACATTTTGCATTAAAATTCATCCAGAATTACAGCCAAAACCCCTTTGCTTTAGGCCAAAATGTGTTACCCATGATAAGGAAAGTGAGAACCCATTGCAGCACAGAGATGATCTGGAGTTGTTTCTCTACTTTGGATTTCAATAGCCAGAACAAATCCTGCAGAGCAGAAAGAATGTTCGATCCTGTGCCTAAAGAAAGAAAAATAAGAGAAATAAAGTTACATTTGCACACGGAGCAAAGGAAACAACATTTTTCCTTTGAAACAGAATCATAGAAGGAAGGATCATCAAGTCCAGCTTATTTTAGTAAGAGGTTTCAGATAAATGTGCAGTTTGCTTTTACAGCAAGGCTTGCTGAAAGCTAATATTTTCCATGGAGTTTGGGCATCCTGGAAGAGGAAGGACTGCCATGTGCCAACATTCAGCTTTTTTCAGAACACTGGAGGGGATTAATGAGTAATCATCAGTACCCACCCGAGCAAGCCTCTATTAACCTGACCATAAAAATGCAGAAGATGTTAACCCATGTTCCTAACACACACCCTCACCTCACACTGGCAGCTCCTCAGAGTGGTGTTTGGTAAAAGGGAACCCCATGAGCTCACAGTAAGATAAAGATCAGCTGCCTCCAACCACAGGCAAGCAGACACCTGGCTGTGGTGTGAGCTATTCTCATCCATCCCTCATAAGGCCTGTTGCACAACTCCCAGCACTGTTCAAGGAAAGCTCTGTGCTCCAGCCTCCCTCAGCACAGCCCAAATGCTGGCTGAACACCTCAATATACAACCCTGAGGATCCACAGCTCTACGAGCAAGGAAAACTATCAGCATTCCCAAAGCAGTAAATAAGAAGGAAGGAGCTGAAAACCACTCTTGTAGAAACTTAAGATATTCAAGCAGGGAAAAAACCCAGAAGTGGGTAAAACACTGAAAACACTTGCTTTCTACATGAAGAATCACCCACTGCAGCTTTTGACAGTATACACAGCCCCCAGAAAGAAGCACTTGCAAGTGCATTTTCCTTCACTTTTCTTGATTACTTTATTTACAAGCACCATAATAACTGACCAAAATACAAATCCCTTTATGTGTATTTACATATTTTCTTTTGTATTTAAGGATCAGCCTGTTATTAGGACTACGAAAGAAGCTATTACACTGAATAGGTTCAGTTCTTGCTGACAAGATACTACCTGCTAGTGGTAATAGCATAGCAAGTGTTCACACTCAGTCAAATGAAAGTGATTAAAAATAGCTTTTCTAGGTATGAGCAGGCACTAGGATTTTTGGTAGTTTCTACAAAGATACTTTCACTGGTGCATCCTTTAAATATGTAAAGCAACTGTTTCATAGGAATGAGGGTTAATTTAGATTAGGTAAGGAAGAAGTTTTTAACTATCAGGGTAGTAAAACACTGGCACATGTTACCCAGAGATGTCTCATCCCTGGCAACATTCAGGGGGGAGCCACACCAAAGGCTGCAGTCTGAATTTAGAGCCAGACCACCCAGTTCAGACCCTTGGTTCTGCTTAGTCCATGTTACATGAATAATCCCAGTGGTGCACTGGGCATTAATTACTCTAAGCAGACCAAGTTTTAGGCTGGGATAGATCATACCACTACAACTCCGAGTGAACTGAAGCCTACAGCACTAATCCTGGTTGAAACGACAGCTAGAGCTGGAGGCAGTTCTTTACAAGATAATACAGTGCAGTATTAGGAATGAATCCAGCAAACAGTTCTCCTGTTTCTGAGGTGAGACAGGAGAATATGATGAGTTAAACTGTCACCATGCATTGGTTTGCCACACTGGAGTATCTAAGCAGTAAGACTCAGAAATCCCATGCTGTAAAATCTAGCAGCAAATCCCCAAATTTGGGGTGAGGGATAAACTTCACCCCATTTTTTACAAAGCCAGTTGCCTGTTCAAGGGTAAAAGAAATCTTTGGACTTAGAATGATTTGTATTCAAAGAAACCTTTATAGCTCACCTCAATCCAATGCCCTGCCATGGGCAGGGATACATTCCACTAGACCAGGTTGCTCAATTCTTGCTGAGAAGCCACAGATCCAGGTACCTGCTATCCCAAAAACCTTACAAAATTGCATGTGGACAGACTTGATATTGACTGAGGATTACCAGACACAAGTTTAAAGAAGCATTTAGCAATAGTGGTGTCACTGGACAGATGTCTATGTCCTCCAAAAGAAGCCAAAAGTCTTTGAGATTGTTTGTGACACAATAAAAGCCCAGCCCCATGTAACTTTTTTCTTCCAGCACCCGCATTTACACTACCAAACCTCTTTGGCTTCATAAACCAAACACTCCAGCCTTGGATCAGCTAAATCCCTATCCTCTTATCAAAGAGAACAGCTGTTTATCCCTCTAGATGAGAATTTGTACTTCAGCATTTTCTAGATGTTCAAACAAATTGTGGGCATTGCCAGCCCAGTAAATAGACCAGTATTGAGTAGTACAAGCCAACCCGCCAGCTTGTTTTTTGAACCACATAAAACTCATAGTCAACTCCTGCAGACAGAGGGAAGGCAGTGGTTTGCCAGACAGCTCTAAGCACCTGCCCCTAGACAAGTGTCCTGGGTCAGTTATTTGCTGAAAGCAAACATATCCTTCAAAGAGAACAATATTCTCCACACCAGGTGTCCAGATTGCAAGGCAATGTGTATATTCTACTTGCCATCTGTAAGAGGAGGAGCAGTTATCTTCAGTTAATTGGGCAGTTTCTTTATCTCCTCAACAAGCCAATCCTCCCCCTGGGGAGACCTCTGCTGTTAATGGGCCATTGAGAGACACTGCATGACTGATAAAAGTTGTGAGATGCTCTGCCCAGAGGGAGTAGCCAAGCATTCCTAACTGGATATAATCTGAGATTTTGGGATACCAGAATAGTCTTTCCATTGGATTCCCAGAGGAACAGCTGCCACTTCCACTGGATCTTCAGAGGAAGACTACACCCTTCTACAGGATCCCTGCTCCAACAGAACCACATCTGTCACTCCAGGAGCACTGCAGCCACCATTCCAATTTGACTGCTACCAACATCCTGACCCACAGGGTGTCAGGCTGTATTCTGACTCTGTCAGTGTTGCTTTGTATTACTGAGTTGTTTATTTTATTTTTTTTATTTTCTTCTCTAATAAAGAACTGTTATTCCTGCTCCCATATCTTTGCCTGAGAGGCCCCCTTAATTTCAAATTTACAACAATTCAAAGGGAGGGGTGTTACATTTCCCATTTCAGGGGCAGCTCCTGCCTTCCTTAGCAGACACCTGTCTTTTCAAACCAAGACACCAGGAAAGTCAGTAGCTAACATGGCCTGAATATTAGCACTTATTTCCCAGTTAAGAAATGAAAGATGCCCAGTAGCAAAGGAAAGGACCATGGGAATGGTCAGTCAAACTGGCAAGTTCACCAGGTCTACCCTTGCACCAAACTGCATACTCCAGATCAACCCATTTCATCAACAAGGCATTTACAGATTTTAGTGCCAAGAGAATCCTTTCCAGACAGTCCTGAGCTTCTCATTCATCATGTCTGACTGACACTGTGTATTCAACCCTTCAGGCAAGCCTTATGTCCTTTCAGCTTCAGTAGCCAGGAAGCATTTTTGGAAAGACCCTCCATGCTCTGGAGAACCAGGCCAGTACTAGTGACACAGAGCAGAAGAGCTCTGACAAGTCAACGGAAATAGGGGGGAAGGGGGGGTTGGCTCTCAGCCACAGAAGAATAACCCAACACTGACACTTGAGTTCAGTCCATCAGAGAAAATACTTCTTCCTAATGGCTCGCCTGTGGGCCCACACCAAGCACCTTTCACATATTATAAATCCAACGCATTTTCTGTAACTTTCAGGGAACAGATTATCCTTATAACCTACTTTAAAAGGGCCCAGTAGACATAACTATAATTTGTATACATTCCAATCAGTCTTTCCCCAAGGAAATATCCTGGATCCTGAAGAAACCCAAACCTCCATCTTCTGACGCAGAAGACAGTAGCTGATCCTGTGCTGGCCACACCACACAACCCCTGGAGCATTTTCCAGGGTACCTGTCCCAGAACTGGGAAGCCTGACTGGGGAGCCTTAACTAGACAATCATGAAGATCCTTTCTAACCCAAGCCCTGTTTGGGTCAGCCTTGGCAAACCATATCCACACAAGATATAATTTACCAACAGCTTTCCTGGCCTCACATGAGCTGGTCTCTAGCTCACACTGCAGCCCATTCCCTGCAGTACTGATGGGATACTCCCTGCACTAAGCCAGGCATGGCTCCCAAGGACATTCCCTGCCACAATGGACAGAGTAACAACTTCTCCAGGAGACCTCCCTGCTGCTAAGAGATGGCAGTGATCTGCAGCCTTCCAAGGGAGCTCAGGGACATTAGCCACCTATCCTGCAACTGGTCATGGGCTCACCATACTTGTATCATTTAGCTCCATTTAACATCAAACACAGGAGTTGCTGCCAAGGAGATCCTGGAATCCGCAAATGGTTTGACCAAGCATTTGATTCCTGCATTACAGACTCAGCATCTGGTGCTCTTCTAGCACAGTTTATTTCAGATAAATTACACAAACAACATTTATCTAGGCAGGGAAGTAGAATCAAAGATCCCAAGAGTGGAAGTAAACAGGACTTCACATGTGGGCACCCAACTGACATGACGTAATTAAATGTCAGCAAAGGAAATTAACTGAGAAGAAGTACAAGTGTTACATATGGTTTAAAATACACTGAAACCTTGTTAAATTCAAGCTTCATCTGCCACCTTTTCCAGATAATTAGCATGTTAATTCTTGGCTAATAATTAAACTGCTTCACATGGCTTATTTAGACAAAAACCATATTAGATCCATCAAAGCATAAGCTGCAAATGGACATTTTGAGCCACGTATTTTGCAGAGAAGCTGAAATGGGAACAAAGATAGACAAGACCAGTACTAGAATATTCAGGAGGACTTAGCCACCCATGCAAGAGCAGGAGCCCACACAGCTCGCAGGTGCACCTGTAAAACCCCTTGAGCCACACAAGCTCTTTTGTGTCTTAGATTTACTTGGGTGCCCCAAGCACAAGCATATTCACTACAGAGTAAACAATTTGTTAAGAAAATAATGAGTAAACAGCACAGAGTATAGTTATCCTGCCCTGTACACAGCTTTAGAACAGTTTGCTCCTGTCCCAGGAAGCTACTCAATTACATATCTGCAGTATGGTGTGTTTATGACTGGAAATCAACAATATATTTGAAGAGGGACATGCAAATAAAAAATTCTAATCAGGTCTTTTAGAAAGGAGCTGGGATTCTCCAGACCCAGGAAACAAATCTGTCATGATTACTCATGTTAGTTCTAGATTTACTCACAGCACTAGACTCAGCCCTCAGTCTCCACACTCACAGCAGTATGTGTGTTGAAGTGATGTAGCCACAAGACCCCACTGTCCCAGAGCAGCCAACACAGCTTAGATTTCTAAAGGTAGCAACACTGCACAGGTCTGGACAAGAGAAAATGACCCATCCTACTACAGCTCATCAGTGTGTCCAGAGCACATGAGAGCTCTGAAAGAGGTGTTTCATATGAGCAAGCCCAGACCTTCACCTCCCAAGCAACTTTGTCAAGAGACAACACCTCATTGCAGCCAGCCTGATCCTGCTCTCACAAAACAGGAGCTCCCAGGCTGCCCACCCCAGAGCAGAACTCAGGTCTGGTAAGCCTCACATGCAGTGTAAGACTAACTCCAAGGTAAACCCGAGCAAAACCATCTTCTTCATCCCAAACTTCTCAGTGATGAAGTAACATTAGAAAAGACATTTCAGCACAGGACAGCCTTTCAAGGTTCCAGCCACACTAGCATCTTTCCTCAGGGGAGAGGGATGAGACAGACCTCCTTGCTGCTCCGCCCAACGCAAGGAGATCTCCTGGGCCTCCTATGGCCAAAGTGGGGCAAGTCAAGGTGAGGAGACCACAACCCCTCCTACCCAACCAGGGGTATCAGAGCATCATCCAACCTTAGGCACTGGTCCAAGGTCTGCTCTGATTTTTGCAGTACTGGGTTGATATCAAGGAACATTCCTCTGCATGCATACAGGGATGGATACAGGGGCAGATGCCTGCACCTCTTCTTTTTTTTTTTTTTTGCTTGTTTTTAAATAGGATGACTTAATTCAGCCAAATTTACCAGCACCAGAGCAAAATCAGATGCCAGGAAAACAGTAAGACTAAAGGATAGTATGAGCCATGCTCACCCCAAAGTCAGCCCTTTGCACAAGCATGATACTTGGAAGAAAATATTCAGGGATGTAGGAAAAAAAAATCTAATGGGCTTGTTCTGCACATCTTCTGTAGTGAGACACGTTGTCCAACATGATCAAGCAGTACATGAGGTCTCATGAATGAACCTCCACACCACAACACCCCTGCCAGTTTTGATCTGCAGGGTCCCACATCACTAACTCCATACCCAGTCCAAGTCAGAGCTCCTCTGGGAGGCACCTGGATTCGGCTCTGAAGACAGTCCTGTGCTTTCCTGCCCAGGCTACAGCACTGGCAAGGGGCTGGTAGATGTTGCAGTCGCCAAGGCAACATCCCTTGTCTCCCCAGGCAGAAATAAGTTAAATTAAGCTAAAAAGCACAAATATCACTGCAAAATCCCCACGAGGTGCCTCAGAGGAAAATTGACCTGAGGAGAGTTAAGACAGCTTTCCATCACTAATCAGGATTATCTAGAGATGAGGCCAATCACTGTCCCTAAACCACAGTCCATTTTGAATTATGCATGTGTCCTAGATCCATCATTAACATGCCAGTGCCAACAAGGTGGCTGCTGAGGTCTCAGGTCAACCCTACATATTTTATAGGTTTCCTGAATTATTTATTGTCTGCATTTAGTTTGCAGTTAACTCTCAGTATAACAGTTCAGGTGATGCTAATTCAAATAACCTCTCTCCACTGAAAATATAACTTGTCCCCTATTAGTCATGCAAGCAAGCAAAGTTATTTTAGGAAACAGATCTAAACACAGGAAACACATGCAGGTCTTCTCCCCAGTCAGTTCACAACTGATCCTTCAGATCAATCTAATATCCTGGCTGAGATAAGCACCAGCAGCTCTACACCCAGGACTGGACAGGACAGTGCAAAACCAAGACTTTAGAGGTTAATTCACCAGGTTCACGTCCGTTCAGCTCTGCTAATGATTTGTTTAACCAATAAAACATTTCACAGGTCTCTTCATCCCAGGCGGTATTAGCAGTTTGCTTTTTGAGGGCAAAAAGCCTTTCTTTCACAACACAGACCAATCACTCAAGGACCCTCCACAAGTCACAGGTTAAATCGCTGTCCAACTGCATTTTCACGCAGCGTTCCCCCGTTTGCAAATCCTGACCTTTCTCCAGACAAGCACCCTTGCAGAAGGGATACAAAACCCTATCTAGCAAAACATTTAGACTTGATGAATTTATTCCTAGAAGATCCTTTGAGATGCCTTTACAAGTAGGCAAGGTAGCTTGTGGTTTGGGATTTCCTATACTCTCTCCAAGGCCTTTAACCAACATGTCCCAGCGTGCAGGGAAGTGCTGGGTGTCTGCAGCAGCTCTGTCCACGATGGGTGTCGGCGGCTGACACCCGTTCCACTTCTCTAAACAAGTCCCTCACCAGCACGGAGGGCTGCTGAAGGAAATCTGGCAGGACTGGCTACCACCAAACTCCTGCTCAGCACTAAATCTTCACCTCCTCATTATAAGGCAGCAAAAATAGCAACATGTTGCCATTTTCCCCTTGATGTAGATGTGGGGAACACAGCATTATGAAACAGTTGGACTCGCTGAAGAGGCCTTTTCCAAGCTAAACGAAATTCAGTGAATAGAGTGTTGAGAATGAACTTTATCCGATAAAGCGACTACACTTCTCTTCCTACCACGACAAAAGGAAAGGGTGGGTGAGGGGGAGGGGAAGACTCGTTTACACCCAAGTGCCCCACGCCCACATTTTGTAAAGGTGCAAACTCACTGTAGTTTGCGCCTCGGCAAAATGTACAAGACCCAACTAGAGCCGTTCCCAGCAGCCCCAGGAGCGCACCCCGAGCCGCTAAAACACAGAACCTGCGCAGAGACCTGTAATCCTCAACCCAAGGAAAGCTACAGCTCCCTCCCCGCCATTGCACATGGCTCTTCCCCCTCCTTATTCCCCGTGAACAACGTTCCTGCGGCCAAAAAAAAAACAAAATAGGAGGAATATCATAAAGCTGAGTATTTCGGTGCTGCTCCCACCCCAGCCCCTGAAGCACCGGAAAGCTGCTCCGCACCGCAGCATCCCCTCCGGGCAGGAGGCTCGTCTCCAGCCCTTCCCCCGTCCCCCCGGTACCTCGGAGCACGCCCGAGTAGGCGGCGATGATGGTCTTCATGGTGGGGGGCGCGCTCAGGGCTCGGGCAGGGCCATGGGACGGAGGAGCCCCCCACCCTCCGCAGCCCCGGCGCAGCCAGCGAGCAGGAGAGACTCCGGCCGCGTACCCATATATAGCCCCGGCAGGAGGAGGCGGGGACGGAGGGAGGGTGCAGGGGCGGGCCCGGCACAGCTCCCGGGTCTCTCAGCGCAGCCGTGGGGGTGAGGGGAAGCTCCTGGTCCCGGCAATGCCGATTTCTACATGGGATACATGGGATCGGGATTAGGGAAGACCAAGCAGAGGCTCGCCCCCTGTACAGGCTGTTTCATGCCCTGTTTTATAGAATCACAGTACGATTTGGATTAGCACGGATGTTAAGACTCATCCATTTCCAACACCCTGCCGTGGGCAGGGACACATTCCACTGGAGCAGGTTGCTCTGAGCTGCATTCAACTTGGTCTTGAGCACTCCCAGGGATGGGGCAGCCATTGCTACACTGGGCAACCTGTGCCAGGGCCTCACCACCATCACAGCCAAGAATTTCTTCCCAATATCCCATCTAACCCTGCCCTCTGTCAGTGGGAATCCATTCTCCCTTATCCTGTCCCTCCACGACCTTGTCCAAAGTGTCTCTCCAGCTCTCTTGGAGCCCCTTTAGGCACTGGCAGGGGCTCTAATGTCTCCAGCAGCTCCACATCCTTCTGATGCTGCAGGCAGCTCTGCAGGTGGGGTCTCACCTGAGTGGGGCAGAGGAGCAGAATCACCTGCTGCCCATGCTGTGGGATCAGCCCAGGCCCAGGACATGGGGGTTTTCTGGGGTGCTTTTCTTGCTCCAATGCTGCAATGGTATCCCAGCCTAGATGGATGCATTAAAATTTAAATAAATAAACTAATAATAATAAAATCCTTTAGTGCTTCATGGATTATTACAACTGTCAGGAGTAAAGATGCAACCACCATAGACAGCCTCAGCCTCAGCAGCTGCTTTGTGACTTGAAGTTGTAAATTGTGCCACCAAGTTTCTTGTAAGGAAGGAAAACGTAAGTTTCAACCTGATGGTACAACTGAGCCCCAGAACAGCCTCTACCTTCACAAGGGCATGCAGTGACACAATCAGGGGAATCCCTTTAAACCGAGAGAGGGCAGGGCTAGAATGAATTCTTGTCTGTGAGGGTGGTGAGGCCCTGGCACAGGTTGCTCAAAGCAGCAGTGGCTGCTCCATGCCTGGAAGTGTTCAAGGGCAGGTAGGATGGGGCTTGGATCAACCTGCTCTAGTGGAAGGTGTCCCTGCCCTTGGCAGGGGATGGAAACAAGATGGGCTTTAAGGAACCTTCCAACCTAAACCATTCTCGTATTCTTTGACTCCCACTACTTGGAGCAGTGCAGTGCAGTATCTCACTTCTTTGAAGAGTACTTGTCCTGAAACGTTTTTTTCCCTCTCCCATCCCACTCACTGAAAATCAGCACACAGTCCTAAATAACAGATTAGAAATATCTTGGCTGTGTTCCCACAAGGATGTTTTTCCCAACAAGAAGCCACACACCAGGTGCTGGTTTGATAATGATTTTGGAAATATCCAGGACATGTTTTCTTGATGTTTTGGCTGATGCAGGAGATACACAACTTTGTCTGTTATTAACCTGTGTGCATGGCATGATTATTCTTGAACAATAACATCTTTTCAAATACCCTACTATTACTTCACATGAGTCTGGAAACCACGGGCTACAGACAGAGAAACACAGATAGGAGCCAGTCCTCCAGCTCTCTGCAGCCAAGAACAATTCAAAATAGTTTTGGACTCCTTTTTTAAATACATTTACTGAATTTTTAGTGCAATGCCTATTGAATAAAGCTTTTGAGAACACACTTATTTTTCCCTTCCCAATTCCATTCAGAGCCTGCCGGAATCGTTTGCAAGTTGTGGGGTGGATTTGCAATACTTTGAGACAGAACTTGGTTGCAGCTCTGTAGTTTTATTCCTGCACAGCTACTTAGAGGCAGAAAATGCTGTTTTCAAAGAATCAGTGTTCAATGTCTTCACCCAGCAGCTTGGATGTATGTAAGATACTTCCTGTACTTGGCTTGTCAGGACAAGCTTACTGGGGAACTAAGCTGAAGAAACAATGCAGATTTAGGTAGTTGTTTCATTCTTGGTCCTTCACTCCATTCCTTAGTCTTGAATTCATGAGCTTCAAAGCTCCCTTTGATCTCTCCTGATTCTGGCTGTGGCTTCTGGTAAGATCCTTCAAGTCCTGTTTGTTCTCGTGGGTGGGTGGAAGTGTTCTATCACCTCAGGTTCACATCATCATGCTTCTGAGCTAGGTGTTATGATTTTAGGAGCCTGTGACAGCATTCACAGGGGTCTCAGGTTGAGGGAAGAGACGAGGATTTGACTCCATGTTTCAGAAGGCTTGATTTATTATTTTATGATATATATTACATTAAAACTATACTAAAAGAATAGAAGAAAGATTTCCTCAGAAGGCTAGCTAAGAATAGAATAGCAAAGAATGATAACAAAGGCTCTATCTCGGACTCTCTGTCCAAGCCAGCTGGGCTGTGATTGGCCATTAATTAGAAACATCCAACATGGACCAATCAAATATCCACCTGTTGCATTCCACAGCAGCAGATAACCATTGTTTACATTTTGTTCCTGAGGCTTCTCTGCTTCTCAGGAGGAAAAATCCTAAGGAAAGGATTTTTCATAAAGGATGTCTGTGACAGGAGCCCAGACTGGTACTTTCCAATGCTCCATCACCAGAGAAGTGCCTGCCATATGAGCAGGAACCAGCCACACTTCAGACATGCAAAATAAGTGTCAACCAGGGTATCTCTGAACCCATAAACAAATTGTGCATGGCCATTCTTTGCTGTACAAATGACAACCACTGATCATAGAACTACAGGATCATAAAAACACAGAATGGTTTGAGTTAGAAGGGACATTAAAGATCTTCTAGTCCCAGCCCCCTTGCTATGAAGAGGGGCAGCTTCCTCGGTTGTTCCAAGCCCCATCCAACTTGGCTTTAAACACCTCCAGGGATGGGGCAGCCACAGCCTCTCTGTCCCAAGGCCTCATGGGAATTTCTTCTTAATCTCTACTCTAAACCTGTTCTTTTCCAGTTTAAAGCCATCTTACACTTTCTAATGGGAGCATAACAGGGCAACGTGTTACAGATGCATGAAGTCATTCTGGGCCAGGTCATCGGCATGGTCCAGTGACACTGGCTTATGTTTTGCCAGGGTGCAAAGACAGGGTCCACTACCATGTCCAGAGCCAGAAAGAGCTGAGTGAGCAGAGATCAATGCCTCCCCCCGCCAGGAGACCTCAGCAGAGCCCATGCTGAGGTACCTGTGGACATCTGAGCACCGCCATGATCACTGAACTGGTTGACCTTTGCATATGGAGGATCCACATCATATAGCCAAAAAATTGTCCAAACCCCCAGCCCGTGGCTTGATTTTCAGCCAATTTGCACTTTACACCCTTCCTGTCCAAAGAGTTTGCTTGGAAGGGAATGTTTGCATGACAGAGCTTTGCAGACTCTGATGTCTAGAGGGATTTCTGCAGCTATGGGCACCTTAGGAGTACAGTGACACATAAAATCACAGAATCACAGAATGATTTAGGATGGAAGTGACCTTGAAGATCATCCAGTTCCAACCCTCTACCATGGGCAGGGACACTTTCCACTAGATCAGGCTGTTCAAACTCCTACCAGCACATCCCTGGGAATTTTGCATCCTGGGACATCCCCAGGAAAGAAACTAAGGAAGAGCAAGCATTTATTTAGCTGATGGGGCAAAGCCTGAATTTATCCAGATTGTGTTAAAAGCAAATTTGACTGATGAGCAGATCACTGATGCAAGAAAGGGACAAGCAGAGGGTAAAAGCCCAACGAGCATGGAATCACAAAATCATTTGGGATGAAGAAGCCCTCTAAGATCATCATATACAACTGTTAAACCACCACTGCCACTAAACCCTGTTCCCTGTGCCACATCCACATGCCTTTCAAACACTTCCAGAGATGGTGATTCCACGACTTCCTGGGCAGCCTATTATAATGCCAGATAACATTCTGAGGGAAGAAATTTTCTCTTATATCCAACCTAAACCCCACCTGGGGCAAATTGAGGCTGCTTCTTGTTGTCCTGTCCCTTGTTTCCTGGGAACAGAGCCTGACCCCCACCTGGTTCCACCCTCCAGTCAGGCAGTTGGGGAGAGTGAAAAGGTCCCCCTTGAGCCTCCCCAGCTCCCTCAGATGCTCCTGGTGTTCCAGACCCTTTCCCAGCTCTATTCCCTTCTCTGGGCACACTCCAGCCCCTCAATGTCTTCGTTGGAGTGAGGGGCTCAGAACACCCCCAGGACTGGAGGTGCCTCGGCAGCGCCCAGCCCAGGAGGAAACGCCACATTTCTTCTATCCACCTGTTGGATACTGGTCCTGGATCCTTTCTGATGCCACACCACCTATTAGGTATTGTCTGCAAACCTCCATGCTCAGTGTACACAGCCACTGTTTTTGTAGTATTGGAACAAAGAGTATTTCCTCTGCAACTCACTGGTTAATGGTACAACCACTTCAAAGCCCAAAGCTGGCATCAGCTGTTTTCATAGCACTTGCCTTTTTTGTTCAGGTAGTTAAGTTATTTAACATTTACAGAGGCTTTGAAATGTAGTCATTTCTTCCCCTCCTAAGCTGCACTTACACCTCCTCTTTTTCACAAGTGGAAGCAAACTTCAGGCCAAAACTGCAAGAGAGACACTTCACAGTGAGCTTTGTGTTAGAGGGCATTAATTTATTTTTTATTTTAAAGTCTCACCCTCATTTTTCCCCAGCAGACAGATAGAAAGATTTATGCAAGTCAGGGAGCAAAGATTTTGGCTGCTGGCAGCAAGTCATGGTAGAGCTGCCTAGCTGCAGTCTAAAATTAGAGCACCTAAAAATTAACTGTATGTCCAAAGAACTTTGGTCCTTGTGCTGAATGAGCACTACTTCAGCACAGGAGAGAGACCAGGTGGAGAATTACCAATAGACAGCTGACCAGCTCCACTTTTAATCCAATTGCAGGGTGTTTTGTAAAACAAGAATTGGCACACAGAGACGAGAAAAGGTGATTTTAGTGTTTTTCTTAAATAGGTTTGCTTTCTTTGCTAAGAGGGGCGTGGAAGAATGAGACATTGGAAAGTGGTTAAATATAATAGGGAAAAAAAGTTATTATTGAAGGGTGGGAGACTTTCATGATCTTTTAGGAAGCATCTTGCTTTACTACTTTAAAAATGAGCATTTTCAGCTCTTGCCCATGATGAAGATTGCATTTTCCTAAAGCCTTCCCTGAGAAATCCACAAACCTCTGTGGTTTTTTCTGTGTTTGCAACCAGACAACCATGGGACAGCACCAGAGGGGAAACTGAGGCACAAATCTTGGAAAGGTGACCAGCCATACACAGACCATGTATTTCTGGTGAAGCCAAGGCAAGTGCTCCTCTGCACCTCCCTGCCTCCACCCCAGCTCTCAACCAGACAAATTCCTAGAAAAAGCATCATACACCCTCCATCCCCTGGGCACAGCAAGGGCCAATGAGCAAGGCCTTAAAGCTATTAGCCAAGGTTGTCCTTCCCCCCCTGACCTTTCAGCCAGCCAGGCCTCTCAAGGGCTCTCCACCACCCTGGGCATGACAGGACTGGCCCCAAATCCTGTGGAGGATCCATCAGTCCCAAGATCATAAAGAAAAAATGGATTTTAAAAGTAGAAATTTACCCAACAGAACACTTGCAGTTTGCAAGGACATATCCAAGAATTGCATCATAGAATTAGCACATCCTGTGCTTTCCAGCTTCCAAGGATTTTACCAATTGCAGCAAACCGCCCTGAGCACTTTGGGGGCCCTCCAGCACCAGCACCCTTTGCAGAGAAAAGCAGAGACTGGGAAATCCTGCCTTTGCCCCAGATTTCTGCAATCCTCCCTGCAGGTTTCAGCCATGCACAGAGCACAGGATGACTTAGAGCAGGAAAGAAGGAAAGATGTGCCCCAGCCTTGCAAAGCAGCCGGGTGTTATAGATGGATAATGAGATGATTTGCTCTCACAATTAAAAGATAATTATTGCGTGAATGTTAAGAAAAGCTTTAGTGATGTATGGTTATGTTATTGTAGTTTAGATGTCCTCTGTTCTCCCCACAGTTCCCTTTCCCCCCTGTATTGCTGCCATCAGACAGCCGGGGCTGTCTAGGACAGGTACAAAGAAGGCTGCACAGGTGTCCCTTGCCTGGGGCAGTGGGGAATGGAAAAGCTCAGGGGGTTGCTCAGGGGGTGCAGCATGGCCACCCCTGACCTCCAATCAAGTTACAAGAGAGCAGTCTCCACTGATAAATGGCAAAGAAGGGCTGACTGACAGACTTTGGGAGGGCTGGGCTGGCTGATGCAACCCCCAGGGGTATAAAAGACTGAGCATCCATCTTGAAGATGAACTGGCCATGTGGTATCCATGAGGGCCGTTCCCAGTGCTGCAGCTTTTTCCTTATGCAGTCCTTTGTTGTATTTTTGTTGAGGTTTAATAAACCTTTTTAAATTTTCAAAATGAGCAGTTGTTTCTCACACTGGTGAGAAGAGACCACCTTGCTACATGGCAGAGAGACCAATTCCCCCTGCTCACAGGCACTTGGTTTCTCAAGGCTGTAGCATAACATGTTTTGGGTACATCTGCTCCATGAGAAATGGTTGTGGGCTGTTTCTTAGGAGACTGTCTCCCTTAAGCTGCGGTATTTCTGTATTTCTGCTCCATGTTGTCAGCTGCTTGTCTCTTCCCTTCACTGAAGAAAAGCTGTAGGTTTTTAGAAAGGGAGGAAGGATCCCTCCTATGGGAAGATGCTTGTGGCCTTTTAAAGATGTTAGGAGGGGTTCCTTAGGACTGTTAATTGAGAGGTGTAGCTTGGAGGCAACAGACTGATATAAAATTTCAATAGCCAAACCAAATTTCATTTTTATATTTTTATTTTAAAGAAAGCAAGCAGGCAGCACTGGTGGTCAGGGAGTCACCACTCCACTCACAGCACACACCACTACAAGTTCACCAGAGTATATACACTGGTTTTAAGGCCACAAAGCATTTTCCAGTGTTAGTCCGAATCAGCAAATATCAATAAGCTGGGATCAGCAATTTCATAATCTTTCCAGGCGGTTGGCTTCCTGTCCTTCTTGTGGTCATCTGGAGAGAGGCTTTACACTGGTGTCTGCTACATGATTTTGTCAAGTGCATCAAGCTTTTTATCATACATAAGCATTTAATCGCTTTGTTGCAATATTTCTTAGCTTTACTACAACTTATTTTATTCTAAGCATCAGTTGTCTTGCTACCTCATCACTTTTACTCTACTACAGTTCTTTTATTTTGATGCTTTATTTGGCTATTTAGTCAGAAAGTTTCGAAACCGTTCTTTGCATCTATTTTCGACACAGATACAAGCATTTGCTGATTCCATTGTCAGTTGACACAAATCACAAAACCATTTTTCACACAGACATTGGCTTGTTATTAAGTTCATGTCTACATCTGGGGATTTGCCTCAGTGGGAGGAGAGGAGGTGAAGACTGCACATGGATGACCCCCTACATGTGGATCTCAGAGGAGAAGAGGAAGGGGATATGCATGAGTGCACAGGGATAGGGGAGATATTCCCTATCTTCCAATACTAAAGGGAGCTGGAGAGGCACTTTGGCCAAGGGCTTGGAGTGAAAGGACAAGAGGGAATGGCTTCCCACTTGTTGGGGGTTGTTTTCTTTCCTTGTTACTTGTGGAATTTTTTCCCCATTGAGTTGCTAAGAAGCACTGATGGCTGGGTGCTTGAGATAGCGGGAAGAGGGAACTCCTTTGGTTTTTTGAGAGTTTCTCTCGGTGTGGGGGGCGGGAACAGAGATACTGCAAGAATAGAAGCAGGTAAAAAGACGAGGGCTGGAGAGTTGGGAATGCTCTCTCTCTGCCGGGCCTCGGAGGAGGGCGGTCAGACCTGCTTGGGGAAAGGAATTCACGGCCACCACCATAACCCAGCGGGGAACCTTTCTCCTGCTGCTGGGTCCTGCATCCCCCTGCCCTGCCAGGACATCCCACAGGTTCCAGTTCTTTGCCGTGGTGTTTCTGATACATTTTTGTCCACCGCCCCGGGATTTTCTGCTCATCCCTGCAGTTCCAGCCTGCTGCTTCCGAAAGCCCTGCTGGGGCACTGGGATCGGCCGCCCCAGGGTTTGTGGATCAAAGCCTCTCTTCCATCCCTTCCCCAGGGTTTGTGGATCAAAGCCTGTCCCCCATCCCTTTCCCAGGGCTTGTGGATCAAAGCCTCTCCTCCACCCCTGCCCGTGTGGGCCGGGCCGGCATTTCGCC
>NW_005054397.1:833536-843983 GCF_000277835.1 Geospiza fortis | reverse complement strand
TGCTGGCCGTGACCGGAACTGCACCCACGGGGAAAGCGCCGCGGCCGGGACTGGATTCGGGTTCTGTTTGTTGTGAGTGCTGTAGCTTTTGTTTGTTTGCTTGCTTTATTATACATACCAGTAAAGAACTGTTATTCCTTTTCCATATCTTTTCCTGAGAGCCTCTTAATTTCAAAATTACAATAATTCAGAGGGAGGCAGTTTATATTCTCCATTCCAAGAGAGGCTTTCTGCCTTCCCTAGCAGACACCAAGACACCGCTGCCAGAGGACAGGGTTAGATGGGATACTGGGAGGAAATTCTTGGCGGTGAGAGTGGTGAGGCATAGTTTTCCCACAGAACCTGTGGCTGCCCCATGCCTGGAAGTGTTCAAGGCCAGGTTAGATGGGGTTTGTACCTGATCTACTGGAAGGTGTCCCTGCCCATGTCAGGGGGTGGAATGAGATGAGGTGTAAAGTCTCTTCCAACCCAAACTATTCTATGAGCCCATGATTCTTTGATCCCAGCCCTGAAATGTTGAGGCTGAAACTTCTTCCAGTCTGAGCTGCCCTGGCCCATCCTTGGTCTGCAGGACCAGAACTTCTGTGGGCTTTGTGCTGGGGAAAGGTGCAAGAGAAAAAACACATGGCCATCTGCTGCACCATTTTCCCCATTGTGTGAGATGTGGCTCTGCCCACAGGCTTGGGAACACACTGTCACCCACCTACCTGTGCTCTATGGGTAGTGCAGAGGCCCACCTTAGTCTGTCCAAGCTGCCTTTTGAGGTCTTGAACAAAATAGTTTCTGCTGATGAGGGGCTGGAAGCAAAACAAGGGGACTCAGGAGGGTCTCAGTCTGAGTCTCCTTCCCAAGAATGCTCTTCCTCCCCAGGCATGTTGGAAGTCTGATTTCACCATTTCTACCAGAGTTTTAACCTTTTCCCCCTATATTTTCACAGATTTCTCCCATTGGCTAAGTCTGGCTGCAACTTCCAGCTACAAGACAGGATTGTGATACCAAATCAAAACTTACTGTGATACTCCTTGGACCACACATAAGAAGCACTTGCAACACAGATCAGTAATAATTATATGAAATATAGCAGGACATTCGAAAGAGGCCCCAGATCTGCTGCAGATGCCCATTTGGAAGCCTTCACCTTTGAGAACAGCTGCAAAGAAACCCCTGCTTGCTAATTATGCCTTGCAAAGATTATTGTGCCTCCTTTCACCCTGTCTCAGAGCTCTTTCCTCTGAATGCAGGACAGCATCACTGACAGTGGTCTGGGAGACACAAATGGCACAAATGCTCTTGCCCTGAAGTACCTCTGTTTATAAAAAGCTGCATTTCTATGCTACAGAAATGGATGGAGAAAAGTTTTAGGGCTTGTTTGCAATGCTTTAGTTTGCTGTTTTAGGGCAAGTGTGCTCACCAGCCACCACAGCAATTAAAATGGAGGGCTATTTTAGCACAGAAAAAAAGTTAAATGTTCAATTACAAAATTGGAAATGCAGATGCAAAGAGACAAAGCCTAGAACTCTTAGAGCAAAGTGTCAGGACCTACCTGATTTTCTCCTGATGTTCCTTCTGCAGCCTGGTTTCTTCTTAGGCACTAGGAGTCCTAAAGTCAGAGTCATAGAATCCTTTAAGTGGGAAAAGCCCTCTAAGATTATTGACTCAAACCAATCCCCTGGCACTGCCAAGTGCAACACTAAACCATGTCCCCAAGTGCCACATCCACACACCTTTCAGTTTCAGGAATGGTGATTCCACCACCTGTTCCAATGTCTGACTGCCCTTTTTGCTGAAGACTTTTTCCCTGAGATCCAACCTAAACCTCCACAACTTGAAACTGTTCTCTCTTGTGCTGTCACTTGTCCCATGGGAGAAGAGCCCAACCTCTACCTGGCTCCATCCTCCTTTCAGGGAGCTGTAGAGAGTGAGATGTCCCCCCTGAGCCTCCTTTTCTCCAGGCTGAGCCCCCCCAGGTCCTCCATACACTCCTCATAGGACTTGTGTTCCAGTTCCTTACCCAGCTCCATTGTCCTTCTCTGGACACCCTCCAGCACCCCTTGCTATTAAAAGAACCCCAAAGACCCTGATTGGCAGGTCTGTGGTGCCAAAACACCTTTTTCTCTGAGTCTTTGACTCATGCATGGTTGGATATTCTAAGCTGGCTCTTGAATTTCAAAGCACATCTCTAGAAGCCATGCATGGTTGAGAATACCTCCTCATTATAAATGAAAAAGGGTCTTGCAATAGGAATTCCTTTCCTTCCCTCAGGAAGGCAGCTAACACACCATCCCCACTGCACTTTCCATGTTGCATGGCAGAAAGGGTTTGTGGACAACCTGACATAGGCTGAATCTTAATTCCTCCTGGGTCAGCCAATCTGAGCAATAACCTGAGCCTTCCCACTGTGTTAGAATAGCTCGAAATGTGGAAAGCATATAATTTCTATAATATTTTACAGCCCTGCTGCTGCAGGAATTGATGTAGAGATTACATGTGATGGACTAGAGCTGCCAGAGTGCACCATGCTGTTAAATTTAGGGGGTTGCATCACAATCAAATATAAAACTATAAAAAACTAAGAATTAACAAAGTCTGCAGGAAGAGGTGCCAGCTTTATTTCCCAACTCCTGCAAATCCCCATAGGGTTGTTCCACACATGCAAGTGGGCTGTAGGCACCAGACAGACTCAGTCTTGCAAGCCTTTATTCAGCAGGGAGTCATGCTGAGTGCAGCCAGACTGTTTCTGCTCCCTGTGCACTCCACAGCTGCAGGAACAGGCCAGGAAGTGCAGAATAAGAGTGGTACTTCTTGGTGCCATCTATGGGCTGAAGGACAAAAAACTAACCTAGTCACCGGAGATTGTCTTTATTCTCTACAGAGCCTTTCAGTGACTCGTCATCTCTTCCCACATTTCTGGAATGTTCTAAAAAAAGTTTATTGTCGAATCAGGGAATGGTTTGGGTTGGAAGGGACCTTGAAATATCATCTATTCTGGCTCCCACTTCTTTCATGGGCAGGGACATTTTCAACTAGACCTTGTTGCAGGTCTTTTTGGTGATCTGACCCATGAGAAATTTCTTGGCCAAATATGGACCAGTGTTTTGAGGGCACCCAAAAGCAGATCAACATCTTTGGGGTATAAATGGGAAGAAGGGAAATCCTCCTTTCACAGGTCATTTTCTATCAGCTCTTTTGTGCTGGAGTACTTTCAGACTCATGGAAGTCCTCATAACCCGGTGTTCTCCAATACCAGAAGTTGAGATGATCATAAAAATATCCAAGTCTGTGTACATTCAAGCAATCATTCTGACAGCTATTGTTATGGAGATTTTAGTGGATCCAACTCATCAAATAAACATGGTTTAGCCATGGTTTAACCTGAAAAGCTGTGGATTGAGAAGACATGACATGTGACGACATGAAGACAGACAGAGAAGGGAATAGCCTTATCTTCATTCACATACTGGATGGGGGTAAAAAGCCATGACATGAGCCAAAGCACATCCTTGAGAATTTGAGTTACAATTTGCATTAGGTATAAATTCTCTGGGAAGGTTGTGACATCTTTATCATAGAAAGTCTTCAAGAGCATATCAACACCAAGTCTGCCTGGTGACATATGACATGGATGGACTTGATCCTTCCTTGAGATAAAGGGCATGCCCCCACTGACCTCTTAATACCCCTTCCCAGCCCTGTTTCTCTGTGACTGCAGTCCTGGGAACTGTAATATCAGCTACATTGTCACCTCCACTGCTCTAAGAGGATTTCCTGCAGGATGTGCCTTAGCTAATAGGCTTCGGAAGGTCTTTCATGAGGCCAGTTTTAGCATGACCTGCTAGGATGTGATGAATATTTCTTCGTTCTTAAGAGGCACCAGTGTCCAATGGCTTTGCTTGTTACTGGGTTTCATTACTTCTAATGCTTCTAACACTCCTAATGCTCTGCACTGGTTCAATACAAATGAAAGTGAAGTGGTAGATGGCCTCCTTACCCAAATAAAGCTTTCAACAAAGATTAACCTTTCCTGCTGCTCCAGCCATGGCCAGCCCTAAAGTTTGGCAAGGGAGAACCAGCACATCCTGTTATCATCAGTGTGGCGTGCCAGGGCTGCACTGACCTCTGTGCTGCTGCACACATGCGAGATGTGAAATCCATTCCATCTCAGTCTTTGGCCAAAGGATGTGGACATCCCAGACACAAGGAGGTCTGATGCAACATGAGTGCAAGAGTTTCTAAAAGGGAACTGAGGCCAAACAGAGTAGCAGGCTAAGAAGGAAGGAGAAGAGAAATAGAGACTAACAGAGATGGCCACTGAAAGAGGAGGTGGGGCTGTAGGGACTCCTGAGCCATGGGGCTAATGTGAAGAGGACTTTTCCTGTGTCATATAGACTTTCCAAGGAAGGCAATAATTTTTGTACCTAAATCCCTGTCAAATCTGGTCATCACTTCTTTATTTCTAATTTCTAAATTAGGCATTCTGCTTTGCTTGCTTTAAAATAATTGTAATTTCAACTTGTTTGGCCTCTTTCTTCCTAGATTTATATTCTTCTTTCTTCCCCTCTATGCTTAACTATAAGTATTCATAGAAAGGAGGATTGATTCAGATTAGATGTAAAGAAGGAGTTTTTTACAATGAGGGTGGCGAGCTATTCTATGATTCAGGAGGATCTGGGTCTCAACTTTGCTATAGTCTTCCTCTGACCAGCCACAAATCATATGGAACTAGATGATCTAGGAATCTGGGCCACAGGTCATGCTTATTTTTGCTCTCTGGCCTTGTGACGTTCATGATCTTGGGTTGACAGTAGCCCAGCATGAACAGAGGGGTTAAAGTAGCTCCTGTTCTACCTCTCCAGGGATTATGGATCCTATTTACTTGTAAAGTGCTTGGCAGTTCCTGGAAGCAAGGCACACTGTGGGATTTGTTGGTAATGTCAAAAACACAGCAGGGAAAACTCTGGCATCCAGCTCATTCCCTCCTCTGAGGGACACACTGACTCTAGATTTTGAGGTTGCTGATGAGGAAAATGAGGTGCTTAGCCTTCCTAGGAGATCCTGCCAAATGACATCTTAGAGGATCTCCCCCTCAGAAGGTACAAGCTAAGCACTTTGTAAATAATTCTGAAAATCCTGACCTCACAGCCTGTCCACATGCTCTTGACAATGCAACGCTGCTCTCTCTCCCAGTTCAAAGTACTCTGTGGTGTGGAAATGAGTTCCTCAGCATCCACATGCACCCTTGTCCATGAAGCTTTTGTTTGCAATGAGCAGCCAAGTTCTGTCCTTGCTGGCAGTGGTGAAAATAAAAGCACTGCTTGCTAGCACTTATTCCCTTTCAATTCTAGGGGATCAGAAAACTTTGTTTACCAAGAATAAAGCATGAATTTTTTCTTTACATTATTTTTCTTCTGTCCATGCACAATTTTCTGTGAATGCATGATATTCTTTGCATTCATAGTTTTCTGCAAGCATTTCATAAACCCAAGTGATTTCAAATGCTTCCTGTAGTGCTTTCTCTATGTAATTTTCTGTGTGTCTTGAATTGCTCATTAAAATCATGTTTGGGCTGTATTTTGTTGGCTTCTTATAATCTAATGAAATATGAATCCTTTTAGCTCACAGGAATTAGTTTGTATCCTGACACCCAAGATGCTGGCTCACAACTACCTGATTTTATAGGTGCTTTCGCACCTGATAAATGCATTCTCTGTTCTGAAGGTCACATTTCCTGAAACACACAAACCCCCTGTGCCCCAGAGACGTGGTGGCTCAGTTGGTTGCCAGCCCAAATTTAATGGCTTAGCATCTCCAAGGGGACTGGGGTCAGGACATGGGTAGGAGTAAAACCAAGCACAAGCTTGAAAACTGGATAAATTGTACCAAATAATTTCTTAAATCCAATATATACCCTCCTGCCTTGTTGGTCATTGTAGGTTATTTCTTCACTGATGGGTTTTTATCATCTGAACAGGGTGGTTTGCCAGAATGCTGTATCAGATATTTCCTTCAAGAATAATTGTGTCAAGGGGTGAGCTCACACGATGGGAGATGCAGAAGAGAGTTCATTGGTTACAAGCCAGACAGAACTAACAGATTATCCCAAAAAATAAGTGTCAATGTTTGTGAGGAGACCCGTGCTTTCTAAATGTTTTAAATGTTATTGTTCCAAATGTTTAAATTTAAAAGGAAACAAAAAAAAAAGTAATTTCTTGATTTGGTTTTGTGTTTCTTTCTTTGTTTATTTTTTTAATGCAAAGTGATGGGTTTCAGATGCACTTGCAATTTTATTTCCTTTATTGAAAGGTATGCTATAAAGGAGGGATGTTTAGCATACCACATTTTGGGACTTTATTGAACTAAAGGCAGCAAATCTTTCCGTGAGCAGGAAACCACGTTTTTCTGCAACAGCAGAAAACCTTTTAATTTTGTTTGCAACAGCAGGCAATCTTTTAAACACATTCTCAGGGCAGTAAAACAGCTTTGCAGGACTAGAGCTGCAGAAGGGCAAAAAAGCATTTTTTGCTTGGCTTTTCCTCTTCTAATGGAGAATTAGTCCATATTTTGTATTCATCGGTCATCAGAGGTTTTCTTCTGAGCCTCATGATCTGAACCTGCTAAGTAAGGCAAATCCAGATTAGAGCCTCTCACAACAGAAATACAGGAGAGATCAGGAGGGAAGAGGTGGGAGGAAGAGACAGACAGGAGGGGAATACCGAATCACCACACTTTTATTTCTTACTGTATTTTCCAATTCAGAATTTCCACAGAAGTCCCAAAAAGGGTAAAATATTACATTTCTGCAAGAAAGGCAAGTGGATATATTTCTTCTCTTTGGGCTTGTTTCTCAGATCAAAACCAGCTGAATAAGTAGGGAGTGGACATGCTGGAAGGAAACACACAGTATTGTTTTAGCTTTAAGTGGTCCTTATTTGTGACAGCTTGAGGGTCCCTCAGTTAAGGGTGCCTTGGAGGTAACTCCAATTAAGCCAGTTTCATGCTGAAGAGTCAAATCTAAACATTGTTTGGTTTGGTTGATCTGAGCACTTTTCCTTCCTTTAGGCTTCTCCTGCCTTGTGTAGCATCAGAGGAGTTTTAATCCTCCAGACAGCTCTGTGTGAAATACTCACCCCTTTTTGTGCTGAAATAGCAGAAAGGCTTCTTGGCTTACAGTGTTTTGCTCAGAGACAGCTCTGGCTTCTTGAGATGGGACCTGTCATTGTGCTGAGCTCCCTGAATAGTCCTGGCTGCAAGGATGCCTATGAATTATTGTTCTGATTGTTATATTTAACACAAGCCCAGGCACTGACCTCTCCCTCCTGGGTTATATAGGTTCCTGAGGCATCAAGGGTATTTTCCAGTCTGTGAGATAAAACTGGCCTTGAAGGAAGCCAATTACATACAGCCAACACTCTCCTCTGACTCCTCCTCTCCAGCACTGTGGTCTTCACCTTTGGATCTCTCTGACCACCCCAACAACTTTCAGACAGCTCCAGCATCCTCCTTTCCATGTCTCCCTGAGATTTTTTTCCCTGACCACCCATTTTCTGCCTTTTCTCTCTTTCAGAATGGCATCACAAGCCAGGAAGGTGATGGGCCAGCCCACCTCTCACATAGGTGTGTCTCTGGCACAAAGGGCATCACTTCAACAGCCCCAAAAGGGTAAGACTGAAGCCCCTGTGGACAATTGGGAGCACACCTTCTAGCATGGCTTCTCAGTGAGGTAGAAGACTCTCCTACTGACCAAACCCCTCTTGTCAGTACCAATTTCTGCCATCCTTGTCTGTGACCTTGCATCCTCCCCTCTCCATTTCCTACAACCCCAAAATATCACCACATCTCCACAAATCCTCTCCCTCCCCTCACTGATTTCCACTCCAACAGCAACACCTTCGCTCTTTTTCCCCTTGCATTGAGATCTCAGCTCCTCATCCTCATGTCTGGAGACCTCCCCCATCCCCACACCATGCTGTGACTCTGGAGACGTCCCCATCACTTCCCTCTGGCATTGATCTCCACAGGGATGTTACCATAAGGTCATGGCAACGTTCCTGAGGTCCCACGTAAAAGGAAAGGCAGAAGGATAGAGAAAAAAACCTGGAGCTAGGGTAAAGCTTGGATGGTGGTGAACTCCAAGAGAAAAGGGTGGGAGATACATTTCTTTTTGTTTCTGGTGCAGAAAATCTTCCTCCTGCTTGGGCACCTCTGTCCTTAACGAAGAACAAAAGAAAAAGAAAAATAGAAATCATAGCATGTGACCTGTTTTATTGGATTGGATTGTGTGGGATTACAGGAGTGTTTAGAAAGTTGAGCAGGGTTCTATTAAATTCTTCCTTGCTGCTGCTTATTTTCTAGAAATGGGAGGGATTTGCAGGGGGTTATTCAGATTAAGAATCCGGTGGAATCCTTGCAGCCTTGGTCAGGACAGGAGGCAAAAAAAGGAAATAAACCCCAATGCTGACTTGGTATTGTCAGTTGAGACAGAGTTTTCAAATTTTTAGTAAGGTTTTCTTGTTAAATGCACTTCTTGCAGTTTCAAGAACAAAAATGAAGTGTGTGTGATCTGCAGGATTTTTGGTGGCTCCTCGCAAGTGGGGAGTAGGATATGAGGAAGAGAAAGAAATGAAGGGAGGGAGAAAGAAGATTAAAGTATCAGGGCTCTGTAAGGGTGAACTGAGCAGATGGCTTCCTGCCACCTGAAACTTCCAGTCTGCAAAATACCATTAAGTGCAAAGTTTAAAGAAGTTCTGAACATCAAAAAGAAGCAGCTATTTAGAGCCTTGATCACCTGCCATATGTGGCTCCCCCAAACCCCAATGGATATGTCCAGCCCAAATCACATTTCCCTTTCCCCATGTCCTAGTCATGCTCCTCTTTCCTAAGAAAATGATCTCATTTGTAAAACAAAATGCACAGTGACCCTGCTACCATAGCTGGTGACTGGTCATGTTCCTATGCAGGGATGTCTGGGACTAAACTAACCAAATTGGAAGCAGGACTCCTAGAGCCCAGGTATGGTGAAACTTTTGGATGAGTCCCTAGACGTTGCAAATTTATTTCTAATTTATATTTCTAAACTAATTATTAAAGAATGTATTCAGAGCAGGCAGCAAGCAGCTGAGGGGCAGCTGCAGTGCCAGGTGTAGATGTGTCACAGACATCTTTTATGAAAAATCCTTTCCTTAGGATTTTTCCTCCTGAGAAGCTGAGAGGCCTCAGGAACAAAATGTAAACAATGATTATCTGCTGCTGTGGAATGCAACAGGTGCATCTATGATTGGTCACATGTGGTTGTTGCTAATTAATGGCCAATCACAGTCAGCTGGCTCAGAATTTCTGCCCGAGCCACAAGCCTTTGTTATCATTCTTTCTTTTTCTATTCTTAGCTAGCCTTCTGATGAAATCCTTTCTTCTATTCTTTCAGTATAGTTTTAATATAATATATATCATAAAATAATAAATCAGCCTTCTGAAACATGGAGTCAACATTCTCGTCTCTTCCCTCATCCTGGGACCCCTGTGAACACGGTCACATAGATGGAGCTGTGGTGGCAAGAGCTGGAGGCAAGAGGCAAGAGCTGACCCTTTGCAAAACAAAAGGACACAGGGACCTGTGGCACAGCCAGGCACATGGACACTCCAAGACACAGCAGGAGCCAAGGACTCAGCAAGAAGAGCCCAGATTTTCCCACACACTCAGGGCACATAAGCTAAGGGTTTCCTTTGTTGGAGATTCCTTCTGGAGGATCTCACCCCAAGCTGTTATTTTGTTCTTATATGATAAATTATTTGAAGGATCCAGATGTCTGAGACTGTGCTGTGGGAAACCAGGGGTTGAGCCAGTAGGGAAGCCTAGTCTGACTGGAGCTGCCAAGGCTCAATCCCTGCTCTGGTGGTGTGAGTGTGACTGCCAGAGTGGCTCCTGGTTTCTTTATAATAATTAGAAATATGTTGTAGTTTCAATACACATTTCTAATGGAATTAATTTAATTTCTTTTGTGCGAGAGGGCTATGGCATCATGCTGCTGAGGGGGCTTGACATCATGCTGGACCTTTCTGATAAACTCTGTTTCAGGTGGTGAGAAAAGAGCCCAAAGCAATTAAAAACATGAAGAGCACCAAACAAACAATGTTCATTTATTGATCTAGATGAATTATATAAAAAAAAAAATATGCCTTCATCACAAATTATGGCTCATTGTCCCATTTCAAAATGAAAATAGTGCAAAGGAAATAATTTCAATAATTCAGAACTGCCTGGAAATATCTGTATAAACTGGCATCCATGCCAGGCTGGAATGTTATTTTTGTGCTGAGGAGTTTCAATTGTGCTGTCCACAGATGAGATTTTTTTTCTTCTCTTTTATATCTTTTATGTCTTCTACATGGAGAAAAAATGAAAAACCTGTCTCTACACCCATGCAAATACTGGGAAAATCAAGTTCTTTTCCCT
>NW_005054397.1:790746-833366 GCF_000277835.1 Geospiza fortis | reverse complement strand
CCCTACACTATATAGACTGTGTGTTAACTGTGACTATGTTGAGGTTGTGAAGTAGTTCCAGAGAAGGGGGAAACTTGGAGCTAGGTCTCCAAGGTTTCACCTCGCTTAAGGCACCTTATATAAATTCCAGGTGGCTGTCTTCTGGGACATTATATTTAGCTTTGTGCTTCTCAAAGAGCTCAGACAACTCATGTAGGTATTTTTCATGGAGTTGATCAACTTCTTCCTCAGAGGGTTTGTGCTTCTTCTGCACTGGAATTGGCTTCCCAACTGGAAAAGAAGTACAGGAGTTAGGAGGAGTCAGTGTCACTGAACACTTTGCTCACCCTAGCACAGAGCTGAGGTCAGCCTGTCCGGGATGGACAGTTCACTATGACCAGGTATTTCCCGGAGCCTGGGAGATAACACAGCCAAGGAGGGATGGTGGCTCAGATCCTGACCAAGCTCTTGGTCTCCAGGATCACACTGGTCCTTGCCTCAGTTTACCCATCTGCAAAGCTGGCTAATGTCAAAGACCCTCTGTGTAGCCTTTTGAAGTAAGAAGTGCTGTATCCCAATGCAGTCCCAAGAGCTGCTTCTCACATCTCAGATGTGCTGCAGATAAACACAATGTAAAGACAGGATCATATTTGGGTTGGGTTTTCCAACTTGTTTCCACATAGCCCTGGGAATCTGCATTGCAAATGGGGAAAGTGAGGAACAGGGGAGCCCCACAATATTTAAATACACTTGCATTGAAGGTGCTTCCACTTTGCTCAGATTAAAGATTCTGTGAAATATCTGTTTTTTATTAGGAAGCAAGTACTTACTTATCTTTTAAAAATCACATTTTATTCAACAGCAAATCTAGTTATTTTGATTCCTGTCTTCAGAATAGCCTTTCCATCTCCCAGAGCAGAGGACAGTGAAGATCCATGAAGTATTTATTTTGCTCTGGTCTCTTACTCAAATTGTTTTTGTCAAGTGACGGAGGGTTTCAACATGTTATAAGGCTATTCTTCATCCAATTAGTGAAGAGCCCATGTGATACTACACAGCTCATAAAACCATTGAGACAATCCAAACAGGTTCTAATACAATTAGATGTAATTGCTCGTTGTCAAACTTCATCAGTGGTGTAAGCTCCAACCATTCCAAACAGCATTTTTAATTAAATTAATTCACAGAGCATCAGCCACACTGGTGGACCAAGCATGGAGATGTTGGAAAACTTATTCAAAACCAAAGATTTTCTTGAAATCTGGTCTCCCATGGACATGGTCTCTGGTCAAAACGGTTCATCTTCCTCACATGCAAATAGGTTTGGATTTGCAGATTTGTCTGCACAGGACAGTGAGCAAAGCTGCAAACTGCTTGAGTGTTTGGAGAATCACAGAATGGTTTGGCTTGGGTGTGACATAAAGATCATCTCATTCCACCCCCCTACCTTGAATAGGGACGCTCTCCACTAGACCAGGTTGCTCTAAGCCCTGTCCCAGCTGCCCTTGAGCACTTCCAGAGAAGAGGGGCAGCCACAGCTTCTCTGGGCAACCTGTGCCAGGGCCTCACAGCCAAGAATTTCTTCCCAATATCCATTTAACCCTGCCACCCAGTTACTCCATGCCCTTTTCCAAAATCCCCCTTCAAATTCCCTTCGAATTTGCCATTCAAATTCCCCCTTTCTTGGAGGCCCTTTAGGCACTGGCAGGGGCTCTAAGGTCTCCCCAGAGCCTTCTCTTCTCCAGGCTGAACATCCCCAGCTCTCCCAGCCTGTCTCCCACATGCTCCAAGCCTTTGGACCTTCTCCATGTTTTCCAGCAGCTCCCCATTCTTCTGATGTTCTTGCCCTAGAGCTGGAGGCAGCACTGCATGAGGGGGTCTTGCCTGAGTGGGGAAGAGGAGCAGAATCCTCTCCCTTGACCTGCTGGTCCTACTTGTGTTTGTAAAACTGCCTTGGTAGGCGTTTAATGCAACCCTACTGCAGTGTTTTTTGTCACCACGTTGTGGTGTTGGGGTTGTCTGCATCTCACAGGAGCGATGAGCTTGGCCACATTTGCTCTGGGGCTTTTCACAGCACAGCCCAGATGGGCTGGGATCTGTCATGACATCAAACCAGATTGCCAAAACAGTGAGACACAGGAACAGTTTGGAATGCTGCTTTGCAGCGCATTTCTAGCCTACCCCTGCTTGTGCTCTCTGGCATGAGGCTTCAGCATGGCAGGAGGGTGACACAACCCAGGGACTGTCCCTGTTTCCCCAGTTTGGCCAGCTGAGAGTGTCTGGCATCATGTCAGAGTTCTGTGGATTGACTCACCCACGGTGCAGATGGGCCGCCGGTAGGGTATCACCCCAAAGCTGTACTGGAAGATACCTCGTGCATGGAAGAGGGGAAGGGAGATGCCCATGATCTGCTGGAGAAAATGCTGAATCCTCCTCAGCCAGGAGCCCCGGGGATTCTTCACCTGATCAAAGACATCATTCTCCCCAAAGGAAAAGGCAGGGATCAGGGGGGTGCTGCAGGGAATCAAAACCAGTAGGGCGTCATGATTAGCAAAGCCCATTCCAAAACCCCTTCATTCTTCTCCAAAACAGAAACTCCCATTAACCAGCCACAGAGATGAGCACCCCTTTCTCATTATCCCTGGACTCCACCCCCTTCCTCACCCATTCTGGATGGCCAGGCGCACAAATCCCTTCCTGTTCTTCAGCAGCAAGGTGAAGGATCCTGGACGGGCATCCAGAGCCTCCTGTGCCCCACCAACAATGATGGCCAGCAAGTTCCCACCCTCTGGCTTCTGCAGCACGTAGGATGCACTCTCCTTGTCAGAGGGGATGAGGCCTGCAGAGCAGAGAGAAATTAAAAGTAAAACCCACCTGTCTCTGGTTTGCTCTGCACCTTTCCCCCCCCCATAATCCATCTCTGGAGAGGTGCTAAGAATTTTATTTTCAGAGCTGAAAACCTCAGGTCAACTCCCTTAAAAGGTGCTAGATTTGCACACAGCTCTGCTGGGTGAGTACACAATTATCTATCTGCTGTCTGGCAGAAGTGAGAAGTGAGGGAAAAATTTAGGAAAAAAAATAAACACGGAACTAGCTGCACTTGAGTCCTAGAAAAAATCTGTTTCAATTTGTTGTCAAGTGAGACCATGTCAAATTCTGAATAATTCTGATGTCAGAGAAACATTTGCTTTAGGTCAAAACACATGCACGTTTCAGTGGATGGTGCTAATTGAAAGTGGAATTTGATTAAGGTATTTGGTCGTCTGGTGTTGTTTACTCGAATAAGATAGAAATCTTTAATTCAGAAATGAAAAAGCAACACTGTTTTGAATTTTTTTTTAATTAAAAAAAATCCTTATTTCAGGGGCTGAAATAATTTGCACATTAAAACCTCATTGTGAAATGGATTCAATTGACCTGAAAATTAGTTATGCACCCAACTCCAACATTACAGTGACTAAACCTTCCTTCACCTGGGTCATAAGTGTTTCATATATCTCACGGTTTGGATTTCTCCTCTTCTCTGTAAGTACTCTGGCAGCAGGAGCCAGAGTTCATGAGGAAAACAGGGTAATGGATGCCCTGGGGTATATCAGATGGAACTGGATGCCCTGTTTAGCCTATTGAATTCTGCCCACATTCAGCTGGAGAAGTGACCATTGCCAAGCCCACTGCTGAGAGATGGAGGTCATCCTGGCGGTGTCCAAAAATCTCTCAAAACTCCCTTTCACCTCTCTCAGTTTAATTTTTACCTGTCCCTTTTCCTATTCCTTTTCACTACATCTTGCCCCCTGCCACATTCCATTGAAGCAGCATGAACTACTATTTTCATCCTCTGTCCCTGGATGCTGCTTCCCTGGAAGCAGCAGATATTTCAGAAAAAGCATCTTTTTCCTCACAATTTCAAGTCTGAATATAATTTTTTATGGAAAGAAATACAGGAACACCCTGGCCTGCAGCTCTCAGCATTTCTGTTCACAATTTGCTCCCCATTTTGCTGTTCCACAGCACCTGCGCAGTGATGCCCTGAGCACAGAGACCATTTATGGAGTTGAACAACAGAGAGAACAGCAAGGAGGGCAATTTTTAACTTCAGAGGTTTTGGGTTGCCATCTCAAATAGCTGTGTCCATGAATGGGATCCAACTGGCCCCAGATGAGGGAAAACAGACCCTTGACTCCTCCTCCCCGTGCATTTTCACTCTATGTTCCTTAAAAAAGCACCCACACATACTACTGCTGGCCAGAGGCCCATGCTCCTTACCTCCACTCATTATATAGTCCCTGAAGAACGGGAAGCGAAACCACAGGGAAAGCATCATCAGGTGGGGGGTGATGCCTGGGAAGAGTGTGGAAAAGCCAGATGACTCTGTGCAGAAATTGATAAAGGCTCCAGCTGCCAGGACTCCATGGGGATGAAATGCCACCAGGTAGTTCTGCCGAGGGTCCAGCTCTGCTGTCTTCACCAACTGGACACAGAGATGAAGCCAAAAAGTGGTCAGAGTTAGTGCTGTAACCTCAGCAGGGAGGAACACCGGCTATGAAGAGCAGATAAGGTATTCCTGGAGGGGAGTGTCTTGCACCCACCATGCCTTTCAATTGGAAAAGGTTAACTGGAACAACTCCCTCATTTTTCACCGAGATGTATTTCATTGCCCATATTTCCATCTCCTCCTACCCATTGGCCTAAAATTACTTTTCTAATGGCACAGTTAATTTTGTTGCCCTGAACTCATCTAGGTGCTATTGGGAACCAATTTTGTTTAAAATGTCCTCCAATAAATTTTCTAATATGGGGGGGAAATCAAGAAAAGGGTGATTTCTTCCACACAGTACCTCTTGATCCCACAACCAGAACAACAGAGACAGTACATAATCACTCTGGTAGACCTACTACATAGCACAAGCATGTGTCCCACCCAAGAACTTGGTGTGCATCAAAGGTTTATCCCGTCCTGAAGCACGTGCCAGGTGATTCCAGGATGTTTTCACACATGGCAAATTGAAATCTTAATTCCCAGGCATCTAACAGAGAAGCTGATGGTTTCCTTGCCCCTGGGAAAAGCCTGAAGGATGACAGATGTTTGTGCCTGTGTTGGGTGCCCAGGTCCATCAAAGAGCAGTGGATGTCCGCCCAGGGCTGCTGCAGCTTTGGCAGGAGGGAATGGAGAGTGCCCATGCCCAGCATTTTAGGGATGGGCAGCATGGATTGCAGACACAGTGCAGCTCATGGCCAGCCCTTGAGGGCTGGCTAAGCAGCTTGCTAAAATCCTCAGCCAATCTGGAAGTGATATTCAAGCCCGGGATATACTACAAGGGAGAATGGGTACCACAGAACAAGAGGGGATGGTTAAAGGGAGATAAGGGACAACTGGGATTTGATCTCCATGGCACTTGGTATGGACTGCCCAGGGGAGAACAGCTGATGTGACAAACCCAGCCTCCAGCTCTGGCACCAAGACCTTGCCATGCCAACATCTGTGATGGTGGTCACAGGGGTCTTAGGATGAGGGAAGAGACGTAGATCTGACTCCATGTTACAGAAGGCTTGATTTATTATTTTATGATATATATTACATTAAAGCTACACTAAAAAGAATAGAAGAAAAGGTTTCATCTCAGAAGGCTAGCTAAGCTAAGAATAGAAAGGACAAGAATGATAACAAAGGCAGCTGTCTCAGGCTCTCTGAGCCATCTCTGCTGATTGGCCATTAATTCCAAACATCCGCATGAGACCAATCATAAATGCACCTGTTGCATTCCACAGCAGCAGATAACCATTGTTTACATTTTGTTCCTGAAGCCTCTCAGCTTCTCAGAAGGAAAAATCCTAAGAAAGGATTTTTAATGAAAAGATGTCTGTGACAAACATCAGCCAGCATAGCCCAGGCAGAAGCAGGCAAAACTGACTGCTGAAATCTCTGCACCATTTCTGTGGATGCTGAACGCTCACAGCAGCAGGGAAGGATGAATCTTTCCAAGGTTAGTCATCACATCATTTCATCACTGAAAGGGTGGTCAGACATTGAAACAAGATGACTAGGGAAGTGGTGGGACCATGATCCCTGAAATTGTTCAAAAATATGTAGATGTGTCACTTGGGGACATGATTAAGTGGCATTTGCAATAGTGCTGGGGAACAGTTGGACTCAATGGTCTTAGAGGGCTTTTCCAAGCTGAACAATTCTGTGATTCTGTTATCAGGCAACTTTCCAGGCAACTCAAAGGCATTTGTGCTCAAGAACAACCAAAGCCCTATGCATTTAAGTGTCACCCCTCCAAGAACCCTGATGCCATCTGCACTCAGGGTGCAGTTAATGGTGCATGTGTTTTCCTAGAAGCTGCCAGAACAGCAGGTTCATCATGAGAGTATATTTTACTTTCTTCCATCGTGACTCATTTTCCACCTGTCTGAAAGCACTGTTGACTGTACATGTGCCCATTCAAGCTGCTCCTAATGAGGGGAATGGACAAACCAAGTCCCACAACTGCCCAGGTGCAGAGGTCTCTAGGCAGGAAGAGAGGCAGATGGCTGAATCACTAAGTGCCCACCATTTGCTCTTTTTTGAGTAATCTCAGCTTGCATCAATGTTTCCTGCATTCATCCTCAGCTTCCAAACAACGTTTCATCTCCAAGAGATTTATAAGCAGGGAAGCAAGATGTTCAGGTGTGTTAGAAACTGCTACATTTCTGGCTCTGTGCATGTAGGGAGACACAAGAGGGCAGCCACTGAGCAGTCAAATTGCCTTGATGGGAGAGTTTGCCTGTGCTAAGACACCACACATCTGTAAAAACACTCCCTAAGAAACATCCAGCTGCTATCTCGGTGCTCATCCCAATGAAAGAGGAGGGAGGACAGGAAAGAAAAGAACAAAGGTTAGTGCTTGGAGTGATAAGACAAGGGAGAATGGTTTTAAACTAAGAGAGGGATGATTAAAACTACCTATGAGGAAGAATTTTTTATTATAAGAATAGTGAGGCCCTGGCACAGGTTGCCCAGAGAAGCTGTGGCTTCCCCATTCCTGGAGGTGTTCATGGCCAGGGTGGATGTGGCTTAGAACAACCCAGTCTAGTGGAAGGTGTCCTTGTTCCAACAAGGATGAGTTTTAAGGCCCCTTCAAACCCAAACCATTTTGTGATTCTGTGGTAAGACATGGTCCTTGGCAACTGGCTCTGGGTGGCCCTGCTTGTGCAGTGGGTTGGGCATGGTGACCTCTAGAGTTCTCTTCCAATGTCACCCAGCCTTTGAATCTGTGATTTTTGACACCCTGCTCTAAGCCATGGGCAGCTGGAGGGTAGCAGTTGAGCCCCTCAAGTTTTGGTGGATCTGGGTGATGTTTCTGCAAGTGCTGTCCCCTGCAGTAGCCCTGAGGAAAGAAGGTCCTCGTTTTGTCACAGAGCCTGCTCACATCTGGATGATTTGGCCAAAACTCACAGAGAAACCAGAGAGCTTGTACAAGACTGAGAAGGAAATCTGTAGCAGAGGAAAGGCTCAGGCAATGCCTCTAGATACCATAGGTCTAGACTCTACACTACCCTTTTCCCTCTGGAAACTCTTCAATACAGAAACTCCATCTTCCCTTCTGGATTGTTCCCACTGTCTCACTCCTTCCCCCTCCACCTGGCAGAGGTCAGTCTCCATTCCCAAACTTCCAGGAAGGTTAATAATGTGACTCTGCACAGCCTCCCCCTCCTGCCATCCAGCCGAACTGCCTAATGGAACTGGGTTTGAGGTACCAAGGAGTGGGCCTGTCCTCCATCCTGCCTCAAATGAGTTGTCTTTTCCACACCCTCTGGATGGCATTTGCAATTCCAGTCTTTATGAGTGAACTGAACATTTAATAATTGTCAAAGTACTTAAGAGTCCAACCGAGCTGGTGTGTGCATGAGCATGAGAAAACCCAGGGGTTTTCTGGTGAAATAAGAGCAGTTTCTCATCTCAGAGGTGTCTGAGAAATGCCAAGTTTATGTGTATGACCTGTGGTCTGGAAGCAGCTGTTAGCAGCTCAGGGTTGTGCCCTCCAAGCTGAGCCATGGGTTTGTTGACCTCCTTGAGATTCCCTTTGGCATGGTCAGGATGCTGGCTGATGCCTTGGCTGCTGCCAGCAGTAATGATTCATTCTCAAAAGTGTTATGAAGCCTTCTGGATCCCAGGTGTGGGGTGGCCTTCCTAACATTGTTTAGGATGGAAAAGCCCTCTAAGATCACGGAGTCCAAATGCTCCCCCAGCACTGCCAATACCACCACAAATCCATGTCCCCAGCTGCCATATCCACATTAACATCCCAAATAGGAGACCTGACCAGCAAGCTCCTGGCTTCTTCATCTAAAGTCTCCCACACTGAGTTGCTACTGCTTTTCTGTCCTTCTCTGGTCCCAAAATCTGTTTACATGGATGTCATAGTCAGTATTCTGCTCTTAAGTAGGATAAATCTTTTGAATTTGTACTAAACAAATCCTCGTGTCTGTAGCTCTGCATAGACACCTCCCAAAATCATCTCTTGCAGGATGGAACATGCAGCCAGTTTCTCTGTAAGAAGAAGCCCAACAAAGATATCCAGGAAACCCAACCAGATCTGAAGAAGGACAAATTGTGCCAAACTGAGAAGAAGCAGGTCACCCACCCAAGGGTGTCTGGATGGGAGACCAAAGGAAGGGCAAGTATCTGAGTACCACCAGCAGCTGCTGAGGAGGATGGGCTTCAGTTCCCATCAATGGTGAGAGTTTGAGAGGTGCAGTTGGAAACAGGGAGATCTTTGATCCCTGGGGTTTTCTCCTGGTGCCACAGTGTCAGGTCAGAGCTGTATTTGGAGCAAGTATTTGAGAATCTGACCAGCCAGGTGGATTTAAATTGAGTTTGGATGGGACTTCACCACCCTCACTCCCAAAGCTGTGTAAGGATGGTAGCTCCAAAATGCTCAAGTCCTCCCTTCCTCTTGTAGGACTCCTTTATCCAATGGATTAGCAGTGCAAATGGTGGGACACAGTCCTCCAATGGATCTCAGCCACAGCCCCGCTTGTAGTGGTTTTGGTTCACCAATTTCAGATTTCCCCAGTTTTGAGATTTTGCTGGCCAATGCACCAAAGAGTGTGGCAGGTTCGGTGCTGGCCAAGCACCAGTGCACTCACTTCCTGCTGTGAGACAGGATTAGGAGAAAGGCAAAGCAGGCTCAAAACTTTAAAAGGGTATAAAGAAAATTTTATTAAAAGTAACTAAAAGGAAAAAGGTAGTAAGAATAATAATAATAAAAACCTTCAGAACACTTCTCCTCCCCCCACAACCCTTTCTTTCCCACTGACAATGTAAAGAAACAAGACCTAAAATTTCCTGTCAGTTTAGCACCTCTAAAATAGTCTTTCTTCAGTTCACTCAGGGAGAGAAGCCCCTCTTGTTAAGTTTATGGAGACTTCTCCACAAGAGGTAAGAAAACAGTCCTCTCGTGGCTCTCAATTTCCTCACCAATAGCAGCCACCTGGGGAACCCTGCCATCATGAAGTCCTTCCCATTGCCACAAGCCTTGCCACAGCTTGTTGATGGGCCATGTTGACTTATGGGGTATTGTTTTAAAGATGAGCTATTCAAAGGCAAAAGTTCTCATTATCTATCTCTAAAATAATCTTCATCCCTGAGAACAGAGATCTTCTTTTCCTGGGGGCACCAGACTACTCTTATTTCTTTCTCTGTTCAAATTTCTCATGGGATCACAGCTACTTTCACATCTGGTTACTTTAGCACGGAGGCCTTTGCTCAATGTCAATTTGAACTTTTCATCTCCCGATAGTTTCATGCATTATAGGGAAAAAGAGTCTTTTTCTCCATAGCTTACAAGAGGATTTCGGCCCCAAGACCAAGGCATCTCCTCATCCCTCCCATTTGCGACTATAACAGTGAAAAGCAGCTTGAGAAAAGAAGATGAACATCAACTCAAGGATTAATAGTTTCAACCAAGGGAAGCTGGACATCACTGTTATGAGATTTATAGCCCTTGCAATTAAAAGGTGGACCCACATCTGCAGAGCTGGACCTCACCAGATGGGATACTTCTTCCTTCTTTCGGAAACCAGACCACCACCATCTGGGGATACTCCTTTCTGGGATACATCCTGAGAAAAACTAAATCACAATAGTGTATAGAATTGTGATGTAAAAATTGGGAATAGAAACTGCTGAGAAAGCTTATGAATACCCCTATAAATACCTGTAACCCTCAACTATCGGTGTGCAGTTGGAGGGGAAACTTCCCCCACTGTACCCAGCACTGTATTGCTCATACTTTACCATATTAATTAATAAATTGATTGCTGCTTGAATATTGGCCTAGTCAAGCTTCTCATTTATAACAGGGGGCTTCTCCTTCCCCCTGCCCAATGGTTGCGGACAACTCCCATGGGATAAAATCCTGGCATCGTCCCAGGGCTGCGTGTGGGGCCCAGCGGGCTCAGCTAGGCCCTGGGCTGGAGGTGTGTAGCCAGCAGCCAGATGTTAGCAAGGCCGGCCCATCCAGCCCTGGAGCACCCCCTCTCCCTGCCCAGAGCAGGTGTGGGAAGAGGGGGAGCCAGCAGGCGGCCCGGGGGAAGCGGGCCCAGCCCAGCCCAGCCCAGGACAGGGCCCGGCGGGCTGGGGGCGTTGCCTTCTTGCTGGCCGGGAAAGAAAGTTCCTGGGCTTCTTTGGTCTTCAACATATGCTTTTCACAGAGGTGTGTCCGGCCTCTCAGTGGTTCAACAGACTGCCAGTTATACAAAAAGCTTTTGCCTCACTTCCCCAAATTCCTCCCATGTCAAACTATGACACCCCTCTTAAGGACACTCCAGAACAGAAAAGAGAGGGACAACACACGGGACAGAGAAGTTCCTCAGAAAAGGATAGCATGGGGGCTTTAGGCCATTTGGCCATGCTTTGCTTTTTCCCAGACAGTGCCTCTTCCAGTCAAAGGAAGGAAGCAAAGGGTACAGTCAACACCTCTGGAAATCAGAAATTGTATTTGATGTCATGGACCATGGCATAAGTCCTCAGTTGCAAATAATACCACTCTTCTGCGAAAAGAAAGGAAATATTCCTTGCAGGGATTGGTTCACATGAACTGGAACTGTCCTCTCTACAGTGCCTTGCAATTCCCGAGAATTGTAACACACTCAAATAACTTCTGTCAGCATTTCTGCCATTGTGACATATGTTATACAATAATTCATGCTAAAGGAAATTAAAGCCACAGCCTCTTGTGTACCAAGCCAGTGTCCGGCAAATAAAGAATAGAGATTCAAACATGAGGAGGACACTGTCTCCCGGGATGTGTATTTCAAGGGATTTCTTTCCATCTGACAAGACCCCAGCAGGAGTCATTTGATAGGCATCATCAGAAGTTTATGCCAGGAAGTTTTCACCTGACAGGATTCCAGGAATTATCCATCAGTTCCGGGAAACGAGGCAGCAAGAAAGAAAAAACTATGATAATATGCTAAAATATGCTAAAGAAGAGACCCCTTCCAGAGCCCAAAAGACTGTATAAAACAGATCCCTTCAAAATGACATTTTGGAGACCCACAGGGACTTTGGTGCGATAAAGGCCAAATCCTAAGTGTCCCCGACGCTGATTGCCTGGCTCAAGAGTCGAAATCGCTTGTGGCTTTTTCCAAGTTTATACTCTGAGAATTTAATAAATTTCCTTAACTGTTAAATTGGAGTATTCATTTATAGCACCATGATGAGAATGAATGAGTTATAGGATGAAGTCTTCCCAAATTACTTCCCAAAGCTTCAAGGGTTTAACAAATTCTCCAGTAACTCATTTTAGTTATGCTAACAAAAACCAGTAACACCAGCAAGACCACAAGCACAGTGACAGAGGTTTCTGCAGACAACAGTGTCCACCTGAAACTTAGATATAACCCCAAGGCCTGTAAGAAATATCAAGGAGAAAACAACGTGGGAAAGACCACAGGGACCTTCCCTGTACAGCATGTTCATTCCAGGCTGCCCTGAATAAAGCCAGCATGCTTATCACTACTGGGGTGCTCTGAGTGATGACAGTAGTTGAAAAAAAAAAAGTATGTCCCTGTCTTGATTTAAAAGAAAAATGTCTGCCAAGGAAGGTGGGAACCTTCCTAGAATGGGAAGAAAACACCCCTCCCTAAAAATTATTGTAATTTGAAAATTACATGGCTTTCAGGCAAAAAACAAACAAACAAACAAAAAAAAAACCAACAAAAAAACCCCCACAAACAAAAAAACAAACAAACAAAAAAAACCACAACAAAACCAAAAAACAATGTAGAAAAAGGAGTAACAGTTCGCTGCCCGCTCTAGAGAGGCCAAGAGAGGGAGCCATGATCCCCTCAGCCGGCGCAAGGAAGGGAGGAAGGGAGGAAGGGAGGAAGGGAGGAAGGGAGGAAGGGAGGAAGGGAGGAAGGGAGGAAGGGAGGAAGGGAGGAAGGGAGGAAGGAAGGAAGGAAGGAAGGAAGGAAGGAAGGAAGGAAGGAAGGAAGGAAGGAAGGAAGGAAGGAAGGAAGGAAGGAAGGAAGGAAGGAAATTACTCCTTTTGCAAACTCAGCAGCAGCATTCGATCTCAGCACTACCAAGGAGCAGCTGGCAGAACCAGGAGAAGCAGGCAGATTTGACCGTAGTGCCGAACTGCAGCGCAGCAAAGGCCTGGAGCCAAGGACACAAAGTCCCTCAATGCCCTTATGGAAGAAGAACAGGAAGGTTGGACCCACCCGCAGCAAGTGTCAGGTCCCAGATCACAGCTTGTGGTGGGTGGCATCACGCCCCAACTCCTGAAAAATGCTGAACAGAAAAGCCCACATCCCCAGCCAAAAACTCCCCATCCCCACAAAAACTCCACTGGAGTGCCAGGAGACTTCCTTTTGTGTCTTGATGGCTAATTATTCACCCAAAAAGCCACCCCCTACCCCTTCCAGCGTCTCCCTGATAACAAAGGGAAGAAATTCACTGAGAAACCTAAAAAACCACAAGAGTCCTCAAAATTTTCTGAGGCCTAATTTGCTAGAACAGACTCATAACCCAAGTTGTGTGATCCAAAGCTGAGATGTCTTGCCTAAGCCAAGCATCCAGCCCCAATTTTCAGTGACTTCTGTTTGAGGACTGTGGTAAAAATAGATATTGTCAAGCTTATGTTTACACTTTCCCCATTTCACCTTCCTCATCTGAGATTACCAAAGCACCATGGCTGTATGAGGGAGAACGGGATGGGACTGGTGAGAAAAAGCAGCAATGTCCATTCACTTGGCATGGAGACAGAAATTGTTTTTTCTGTTAAGCTGGGTGTATCCTTCATTGTAAAGACACACTGGCAAATGATGAGGAAGGGATTTTGAAAGTGGAGATAGGGTTTGGGCAGCAGCAGACAGATTTCTGACTGCTTTTTGAACATAGTATTGATAAAGCAGTCCACAGCATGCAAAATCACTCTGTAGGCAACATCAACAGCAGGCATCACAGGTTATCTGTTCAGACATACTCTAGATTAATTTTAGACCTTTTGGTATATTTTCCACAACATTATAATGCAGCTGAGTTCAGTCATGTATTGGAATTGAAGAATCATAGATTCATTTAGGATATAAAAGCTCTCTGAGACCATCAAGTCCAACCATTACCTCAGCACTGCCAAGGCCATCACTAAACCATGTTCCCAAGTGCGACATCTACACAATTTTGAAACAGTTCCAGGCCAATTGAAGGACTATAATGCGGGTATATTTAAAAATAAATAAATGAATAGATAAATAAACAGATTATAATATGTTTAAAACGCAGGGAAATTAAGCAGAAATACTTCTCTGGGCAATACATTGGACCCTGACAATTTCTCACTCATCCCACTTTTCAAAACGCTCAAGCTCATTCAGATCCTGCCTAACTATGATTCTCAAATAATTAATTAAATTGCAGTCAGTTCCAAGGGGGATAAATGCAACAGTAAAGTGGTACTTGTGCAGGGGTGGTATGGGCAGAAGGTGCACCTTGCACACACTGCAGTGGCCTGGCTCAGCTCCATGTACTGCAGCACACTGCAAATTCACACTGCCTAGAAAGCACATGCTCATCCCAACCTCTCTTTGCTTCCAAGACAGCAAAAATCCCTCAGGGATCCATTAAAAGCAGCGTTTAAAGCTGTTTCCTAAAATAAGACAGCAGGCAGCACTTGCTGCCTCCAAACACTTGACCATGCTAAGTTTGCTGCTGGGATCTGGTAGGATTAGGAGTCATACTTAATCTTCCCAGGATGCCTAATTCTCCAGGGCTTAACAAACTCTGTCTACACATAAATGCAGTCCAGAGTCTTGGATATCAACCCAGCCTGTGTCCCCAGATGTCACTTCCTTGTGTCCCCTGAGCTGGGACTTTGGGCAAGTGAGGTTGTTCAGCCTGAGGAAGAAAAGGTGAGACCTTAGAGTCCCTGCCAGTGGCTTTAGCCCTGTGCTAAAGGGGCTCAAAGAGAGCTGGACAGGGATTTTGGACAAGGGCCTGGAGACACAGGACAATGGGAAATGGCTTCCCACTGACAGAGAACAGGGTTAGATGGGATATTGGGCAGAAATTCTTGGCTGTGAGGATGCTGAAGCCCTGGCACAGGTTGCCCAGAAAACCTGTTGCTGTCCCATGCCTGGAAGTTTTCAAGACCAAGTTAATCAGGGTTTGGAACAACGTGGTCTAGTGGAAGGTGTCCCTGCCCACATTAGGGGGGGTTAGAATTGCATGGTCATTGAGGTCTCTTCCAACCCAAAACATTTCATGATTCCATAATTCTATGACTGAGAAAGTATTTTGGAGAAATAGTATTATGTGATTGCTTGGTTATAATGCTCTCTATATTAAATATATTTTATTTTTTTCTGCTGTCCTTTTGCTTTACTTCCTCTGTTTTCTCCCAGAGAAGTGGGTAGAAAGACTCCATGGAACCCTCCGGGCCCCCACCGAGGGAGCTGCAGCCAAACCCCATACCATGCTCCCTCTACTGGCGTTAGTGGTCCTCCTACAAGAAAGGATGGACACGGAACACAGGGAGGCATTCAGAAGTGGGGTTCCATGTTCTCTAGAAAGGGACAGGAGAAGGGTCATTGCTGGGCTGAACTGGCAGCTAAATTTCAGCAGAGACGTTGGTCCAGCACTTCACTAAGTGGTGGGTTACAGCCACAAATAATTTACAGAATATATACTGCATATAATTACTGCAGTCACATAAATAATTTAATTACTTTATGGTTTGGGTTGCGATGTGATAAATAACATAGAGAATAGAAATTTTCAGTTCCTCAGAAGTTGCTGAATAGAGCTTAAAGACTAACTACAAACAAAGATAAAAGGATGTAAAGGTATGCACACTGGATGATAAATGTTGCTTACCAGTGGAAGAACAGATAAAGAGGGCTACATTGGTTTTTTGCAAGTTAGGTAACAAGAAGCAACAGCACATGCCCAAAGAAAAAGTTCAAGGAAAGGTCATATTTGAAATTGAAATATTCACTGAATAGGATCACCAGAGATCCCTTTAGAGGACCTTCCAGGATCATAAAATGATTTCCAGTAGGAGGAAGTTGCATTCAAATTAGTTCTAGGAAAAGTGATGTTTATGTATTAGCTAGGAGACACACTTTAATGAATATATATGATTATAATGTTGTAAAGCCTCACCACACACATTGGATTAAACAAAACATCCTTGTAATGTGTCCTGCACAGATAAAGAATGCCTGCTTTCTAACACTTCAAATTGCATTGGAAAGTTTATTTTCTGCCTGATTTCAGTATCAAAGGGACCTTAAAATTCCACTCCTTGCCATGGGAATGGACACCTTCCACTAGACTGGGTTGCTCCAAGCCCCGTTCAGCCTGGCCCTGGACACTTTCAGGGATGGGGCAGCCACAGCTTCTCTGGGCAACCTGTGCCACGGCCTCACCACCCTCACAGCCAAGAATTTTTTCCCAATATCCCATCTATATCTACCCCCTTACAGTTTGAAGCCATGCCCCCTTGTTTCATCACTATAGTTCCTGATGAACAGTGTCTCTCCATCCTCCCCGTAGGGCCCCTTCAGATACTGGAAGGTGCTGTGTGGTATCCTCACAACGTTCTCCAGGGTAAACAGCCCCAATTTTCTCAGCTGTCTCCAGTGGCAGATGCTCCAGTCCCCTTACTGACTTTGTGGCCTCCTCTGGACTTGCCCCAGAAGTGCCATTTAACCTTCTTAAGATGGAGGCTCCAGAACTGTGCACAGTATTCCAGGTGTGATCTTATGAGAACAGAAAAGAGGGTTATTTCTGTTTGAGCAGCAAAGCTGATGGGCATGTCATCTCTGGTCCTCACTTTGCTCTGGCTCCCCCTAATCCTTATCCCAGGCCCTACTCCATGCAGGATGGACTCTTAGGCTGGGTTCTTATTTTTTCCTTTAGGCTGGTGGGTTCTTTGGCTTTTTGGGCTCCCAACTTCTTTATCCTGGACTGCAGCAGCTTCTGACTCCAGGTGATTTCTGACCAGCTGGGTGCATCCCATCTGAGTTCTCTCAACAGGCAATGTATTCCTAAATGAATTATCTTAGAAATTCCTATTGCCTGGTCTATCCTTAAAGCTCTCTTCCTTGCACAACGCACGAGTCCTTCTCCTGCATTGCTCAGATTTGTACCAACTTGTGACAGGTCTGAGGCAGGACTTGTTGCTGCTCCATGTAGGAAAGACATTCTGTGCTGTTCTTGTGAGCTTGCAAAGGCCTTCTGAAGATAAGGAAAGCCCTGTATCTCTCCTGAGGAAGACACCAGTGTTGTCACCATGGAGACGTGATGAAGGAGAGAAAGTTAAGAGATATGGACTCTAGCTGGCTCACAGAATGACGTGGCTCCCTGATCACCCACTGAGAACTTTGTTTCTTTCTTATAACCAACAGACAGTGAATGTGTATGTTGAGTGAATGTAAATATCTTGAAAGAGTATAAAAGCAACATGTTGCTATAATAAATCTCTCTTGCACGCTTCTGAGGGAGCTGTGGTACTTTGTGCTGTGTCATGCTCTATAACGACAGCTCCATGCATCCATACCATGCCAACGGACACCACATAAAACAGTAAGGGCAAAGACCAGCCACATACATTAAGTAAATCAGGAAATGTCACAGAAGTCCCTCTCAAGAGAACAGCAGCTCTCTGAGACCACCCTGTGCACCCCCAGCTATACCCATCCATCCCCCTCCTCAGCAGAACGGGATGCTGACATTGCAGACCACCCAGGATCTCTTGGATTTTGGTTAAAACTTGGCCCTATGGCCACTGGGTGAATTCTGAGCAACCTGAAGGGCAGGAATGTTGGAATATAGACATGGAAAATAAAGGTGAGATTTCCTTAGCAGTTGGAATGCAGCAAGATTAAATAGGCATGGAAAAGCCAGGTGATTGAAGCATGCGGTTTGTAAAAATGGTAATCCCCATTTGTTACTGTGTCTTTGAGTAATCTGGGAGCTGGGAAAATTATCCTTCAACACCAAGCTCCCAGCGCCCCATGCCATGACTGCTGGCCCCAGACTGTATCCAGATTCCAAGGACAAAGCTGGTCCCTGGAACACTGAAGAGCTGATGGACTGGTGGCACTTACCGTGACAGGGAAATAGTCCCTCATGTACCTCCAAACGACGCAGTTCCGGAACACGTGGATCCGCCGCCCACCCTTGCTGGGTTTCTCCCTGTCTATGAACCACCATGCAGCATAGAGGGCACTGACCAGCCAAAAACGGGTGAAGAAGAGGGCGATGAAGACAGCAGTAGAGCACTGTGCTGAAAGAAAAGCCAGCAGTGACTTGATAGTTGGATTAGGTGGACTTTGGGAGGAATGGTTCATTTGGAGAGGCATTTTGGTCCTGGGATGGAGCCTCCACTGGGCTTGCTGCTGAATTTATCAGTGTGAAGGCACCTCTGATGCAGAGGTGGTTTCTTTTCTATCTGCCCCAGGAACATAAAAAGACACCAAGCACCTCCCTTGTAGCAACCACCAATTTCTCCGAAGGCCACTATGTCACTCTCTTCCCAAAAGGCTGATGAATCTCACTCCATTCACAGTGTTCTCATGGATCAGCTGTCTATCCCTTTGCTTCTTGCTTTTCTCTGGAGTCAGACTGATCTCAGCAGTAACAGTGGCCTTGTTTTACCCCAAAACTCCTGTTAATACCTCCTGATGACACCTGATATTTTGCAATGGCAGCAAAAAGGGTCCTGTGTCCAGTCTGTATAGTCCCCAATGGCTTTATCTTGAACTAATGATTCCCCATTTTAATTGTGTCCATGATATATACCCATAGATAAGATTTACTCTTTAGTGAGTTTTTATTATTGATTTTGGACCCTTTCCTCCACTTCTAATCTTGGATTCCACAGGATTTTCAGTTCTTTCCACTTGGTGTCATAATGGATTTTATAAGAATGCTCTATTTCATTCTCTATGACTTCCATGACTTGGGACTTTCTCCAGTTAGTGCAGCTTTGACCTCTACCTCCCACCTCCCTTATACCCTGTGTTTTGGCATAGAAACAAGAGAACAAAAGCATTTGTGCAAACAAACATCACTTGGTACATAAATTCCCACCCAAGCCCAAAGCCCAACACTGTGTGTCTGCAGATACTGGAAAGTGATGATGGCCACCAAACTGCCACCTGGCAAAGCAGATGTGCACCTGGGAAGAGCTGTGTCCTCTCCATCTATCCCTCTGGAACCCTCAGTATTGCTTCTGAATCTTTGAACCCAAAGATTCATCCAAGTCCTTTGCCTTCCTCAGCTCATGGATTACATAATATTTTGTATACGTTGTTCTACTTTGGGTCTTCATTTCAGATCTTCCACCCAGGGCTGGAAGATATGAGGGTGGAGATGCCCTGCTCAGCTTCAGCTTCAGCTGTGATATAGATGCATCCACACCCTCAGGGGCTGAGACATCTTTTCCACCTTTGGGAGGCACCTGATACCTGCCCTCTCCACCTCCTCTCAGCTAAGGCCTGTCAGAGACATGGAATAGGATGCTCCCATCTAAGACCTTCATATATCCCCTGTTTGCTTTCAGGATAAATCAGTAGATCATGTTTGTAGCATTTTTTTTTCGTGATAAGTCACCCTGATTACAAAACTTCGCATGAAAAAAAGCAAATCCTTGCCCTTTTTTAGAACACTCCCATGATGGTTCCAATAATTCCTATGGGGGAAAAAAAAAGTGCAATAATCTAACAGGATCCTAAATCCCCTTAAAGCTGAATGGGATTGCATGTCTTCCTATAAGTAGAGACACTGCAGCAAGCACCTGGGTAGGCACTAAGAATTTTGCAGTGGGAAAAAACCTGCAGCTCTCGGCAAAGCAGCAGGTCTAACCTGTAATGCATCACGCAGGTCAGAAAGAACCACTGCTCACACCTGGTGCCACACTTTTAATGGAGTCATAAAAGTCCCCTCAAATCTGGCCTTGGACACTTCCAAGGATGTGGCAGTCACAGTTTCTCTGGGCACCCTGTGCCAGGGCCCCACCACCATCACAGCCACGAATTTCTTCCCAATATCCCATCTAACCCTGCCCTCTGGCAGTGGGAAGCCATTCCCCCTTATCCTGTCCCTCCAGGCCCTTGTCCAAAATCCCTCTCCAGCTCCCTTGGAGCCCCTATAGCACTGGAAGAGACTCTAAGGTCTGCCTGGAGCCTTCCCTTCTCCAGGCTGAACACCCCCAGCTCTCCCAGCCTGTCTCCAGAAGAGAGGGGCTCCAGCCCTTGGAGCATCTCCCAGGCCTCCTCTGGACCCGCTCCAACTGGAGTCTCAGAAAAGAGGAACGGAGTGAGAGAATCCCTTCCCTCAACCTGCTGCTCAAATGCCACAGACACAGACTTTGTAACTCTCAAGAACTGCATAGAACATGAGCTGCAGCTCCAGGGTCCACATGATAAATATACACAATTTTACTCCACGTAGGAGCCCGGTCATCAGGTCTGCTGTGAAACTACTGTGCCTAATTCTCCTTTTATCATACTGTGCAAAGCTCAAAGTACATTCTGCAAAGTGAAGGAGTAGTTCTGGACCAAATCCATGCTTTAGCTCACAATTATATAATCAATTTCTTCCTCAATTAATTTGCAATTCCTTTTTTTTTTCCCCAGAGCAAAATTTGCACTCAGTGACCTTCACTCAATTTCAAGATTTGGGGGTTTTTTGTCCTTTTGAAACCTTTTGGTGCACTGTGGGATAGGGGTCCATTCCTGTCCGAGAATGGACTGTCAGTCTGAAAGTTACTGTGGATGGCACCAAAGAGACAGGAAGTTTCCAGAAAATGTACAGTTATAACTGCATCCAAACGAATTCCAGCCTTAAGCAGGCACCTGATTATTTATGGTCTGTAATTTGGTGAGGAGGAACAACTCCATATCACTCTCTGGACACCAGCACTTTGTGGGCCACCAGTGGCTGGAATATTTCCACAGAACTCTATTAGTGTGTTCCAAAAGTCATGTCAGGTCCCCAGACTAAGTCCACCACCACTGCTCCCACTGCTCAGAAGGCATGGGCAGGTTTGAATTGCAAACAGGTTTGAGGCTGCAAACAGACATGATCCTCTTCTCCTCCTTCTGCAAGTCTGGATATAGCTCCTCCAAAACTTTACACTAATATTTACAAAAAAATTTTGAAAGCAAATCAAGTCACATCAAATTTGATCCCTTATCGTCCTGAAACACCCTTGGAACCCCAAGTATTAGAGTTCCTGGGTTCTGTGAAATTGGATTTTTGAGTTGATTTTAAATGCACAGATAGGAATCAGTCTAAAAATGTTTCTCCCTATCACCCCGTGTAAAAGAATTAAACCTTTTGCTGCAATTATACTTCTGGCAGCCTTTCTAAATCCAGTAATGCCTCTGCCTCTGCCCCTGCAGCTGCCATCAGGAATGTTTTTGTTTATAAAGATCATGCCTGAGCCTTTTAGGGTTGGAATTTTTTTAACTAAAATGTTCTTTTTAGGATAGGTATGTATGTGATAATTTTGATAATAGTTGCATTAATCATGATACCTTTCAATCTGTGCATAGATTAATTATTAAGGCCATTAAAGGAGCGGTTTTGGTTGAAAGGAAAGGGGGAGATGTTGGGATATTGGGAGACATAAGACAGATGATGGACTTTGGGCCTGGTTAACATAAGAGATTTGATAACAGGATGCCTTGGCAAAAGCACATGGAACTTTGAAAATTAGACCTAGATTGCAAGAAGATTCAGTCAGACAGGTTTACCAGAAAAAGCAAATCTCATTAAACTCTGCAAGCAAGAGATGTTGTGATATGCATAAATTTGTGTATGTGATTTTAACATAATCACTGTAGTAAACATTACTAGGCTTCCCTAAAATAGTATATAAGCATTTGTATCCCACAATAAAATCGGATTCTGATCACTGAATCAGTCTTCCCCATCTCTCTCCATTGCTGACATCTGGACTCTATATATGGGTGCTACAGCCCAATGGCATATGCTAAATTGCTATAAAATGGCTTAAGCCCTTACACAGAGCTCTTTCAAGGCAGACAAGGGCTGTAAGAGCAGGCTTAAGGGCATCATGCAAGTCATTGCAGATGCATCAGTTCTGTTATCTGAAAACAGATAATTCTGGGCTGGGCTGAGATTAGCTGCTGCACTGTCTACACTGTCATGGAAAGTGGAGACTGCTTCAAATCAAAACTAAAACCAAAGGGTCCCTGGCAAGAAGGAATGCGATATGCAGACTGTAAATCTTGCACTTTCTGATGAGTCCAGATTCAGGAAGGTTTCTCTGTAGCTGTCCATAGTGAGGTTTGGCTCTGGATGAAGCATTCATAGGATGGTCCTGGACTCTGCAGTGCATCTGTTGAGCAGGGGTGCAGCAACTTTTCATCATCGTCTAGAACCCAGCATCTCATATCTCCATGGCTGTATGAGACTCAGCAAAGACATATCCATGTGTATTTGATGGTTTGTTTGTTTTTTTGTTTTCTGACAGGTCAGTTGGTTTCCTGGGCTGGATTCCTTCAAAGAAGCTCATAGCTTCTTTGCTTCAAAGAAGCAAAAATGAAGTGGTGGGTTTCTTATGCTGAGTTTTGCTGTGAGCTGTAAATCCCTCTCTGGACAAGAAAATGGCCATATCACAGAGAGCACAAATATGCCATGGGCTCCAAGTAAGCCATGGGTTCCAAAGGAGCCATGGGTTTCAAAGCACATGGAGAACTTCTCTGGCTAAGTCTAAGGCAGGGACCATGTCCCATCAAAGTGCTCCTAACCCAGAATTTGTTAATTCAGCCTGAAATAGGGAAAACTGCAGCCCCCCCAGAAAGAGATTTTTGTTATCACAACAGCCCGAAAGCGAGTCAGATTCATACTGCACTTGCTAGTAGGGCTTGCAAGATCACTGCAGAATCACAGAATGCATTGGGTTAGAGGGATCTTAAAGACCATCCAGTTCCAACTGCCCTGCCATGGGCAGGCATAGCTCCCACTAAACCAGGTTGTTCAAAGTCCCATCCAAACTGGCCTTGAATGCTTCCAAGACGCACGTTGCTGAGGTCCTCAGTGTCAGCCTGGAGTCCTGATTGTGGCCACCGACACAGATAGTGCACCCTTGGGCACAGCTGATGTGGGCAGGCTGTGGACTACACTCAGCTGCCAGGGAAGCCTGATCATGCTGGTACCACATGCCCTTTGAGCCAGCCCTGATGACTCGAAGGTTCAAAGTCTGGGTGTGGTATGCTGGGTCTGCAGAGGCAGCATGCCCAGTTCTACTGGCCCTGCACTGGGTTTGTTTGCCATGGTTCAGCTCTGCACTCTCAGTTCTGCTTGGTGTATCTGGATGGGTGTCCATGTGCAGTGGAGAGTGGGAATGAGAGAGGCAAAAAAGAAGCAGTGCAGCAGGCTTGGGCACCAGCCTGCTGATTTCAGTTTTCTGCAGTAGCCTGGTTGCACTCCATTACAAGGAGGCACTGGTCAGTACTCAGATCATGTACTGGGAAGGCAATAGGGTCCCCACTCCATGCCCTGCAACACATTCTTACAACCTGCACTCCTCCTCCAGCAGCTGTCAGCCTCTGAAATAAATAGAACCTTTTGTCTCCACGCTCTTGTTAGGAGCATCCTCAAGAAAACCGGCAGTATGGACAATGCCTGCCTGTTACACGGGATGCTGGAGCAGAGCCCCTTGCCGGCACTGGGGCCAAGCTGCTGCCCTCACCCAGCATCCTGCAGGGATAAATGAGTCCCTCCCGCAGTGCTTGGCTTCTCAGGGGATGCATTTGCACAACCATGGCAACAGCTGCCTGCAGTCAGGGCTGCTGGGATCTCTGGCCAAAGGGCTGTGCAGCGGCCAGATGGGTGTTTCAGAAGCCCTCTTCTGGCAGCAGAAGCACAAACAAAGGAGCAGCCGACAGCTAAATCATGCCCACAGAAATTCTGAGCTCTTTGCCTGAGGATTATAACAGCGCAACAAGGGGTGGTTGGCAGCTGATGGGATGAAAATAAGGGTATCTCTTAGCATAAGCTTATGCAGTTGTTAAACTGGGATATTTTGGGTGGGAAGCTCCAGGCTCAAAGAAACTTTGTAAAATGAACCAAACCAGCTGGAATTGCTTCATAAGGTTTTGTTATCACCTTTCTAGTGCCCCTCTTAAGAGCGTTTCTTAACTGCTTTTGGTTCAGATTGTATCACCAAAAGAAACCCAAAACAAACGCCAAAACAAACCAAAAAAACATGCAAAACCCCAAACCAACCAACAAACAAAAAATCTGCAAAAACACACAAAAACCCCAAACAACAAATCAAGTTCTTCCCAGGAAAGACAATAAGCTCTTGAAGGTCAGCCACGGGAGGAGGAGTGGGTTTGGGTCTCATCCTCATTCAGAGCAAACTGCATTTCCCTGTAGGAGGTAGAGCCTGTGTTTGCAAGTAACTCCTACAACTGCAGAGACTCCTCCCTCCCAGCCATTTGCTGTCATTCTGCTCACTCTAGAAGTTATTTCCATCTCTGGAAAGTCAAGTGCCAGCTTGCTCCCAATACCAAGATGGGAAAAACCTCAAGTACAAAGTGTTTTATTGGAAAACATTGTTGACGCTCCATAAGTCCCAACTGCATCCATGCTGAGAATGGGGATGTGCTGTTGGAGCACCTCTTAACACTGTGACCACATCTCTACCACATCCCAACTGAATCATGGACTGTGGAAGGAAATGCAGATGCAGGGACAAAGAGGGAATCATGGAGCGCTCCAAAATGTCCCATTCTGGACAGTTGTGTCCAAGACTGCATGGCTCTTGTCAGACTTTCATCTCTCTTGCCAGGCCATGTTGGTGTCTCCTCCTGCCAGATGTTCTCTGCTGGCAGAACGTTGATCACATGTGGGACCTTCTCTTCACTAGAATGTTGATCACAGGTGGGATATCGTCTGCTCAGGGAGACCCCCAGGGTTTAAAACACAAGTACACAATGGCACCAAAGATGGTTGTTTGGAGCTTCTCTTCAAAAAAAAAAAAAAAAAGGTAGCTTCATCCATCGTGGTGACCAGCAATGTCCCCTGGCCTCTTGAATTGCAAAAACTAGGATAAGGTGTAGTTCTGAAGAGTGATACTTATGACAGGAATGAGGGATTTCTCTTTACAAAGAAACAGTGAGTCTGCTAGTAGATAAAACTGAAATAAAACAACTCAAATGCCTAATTCACAACTATGTGCAATTCTTGCAAAACTTTTTAAAAGGGAAATCAGTTAGTAATCAAGGTATATTATGATCTAATTAGAGAAAAGTGGTCAATTGTTGCATCCCTGGCTGGAGGGAACACCTAAGCGAATCATGCAACACTATGGAGCAGACACCTGGAATCCCAATGCATTAATATCAGATGCCAGAGAACCTATTTATAATTTAAATTGGATAATTAGGTTACACGCTGTCTTTGAAATAACAACCAACCAGACAGCTACAGCTCTTGACCACCTTGCTGACAAATCCACTCAGATGAGGAATGCAGTATTTCAACATCAGATGGTATTAGATTATCTGTTAGCAGAAGAAGGGGGAGTGTGTGGAAAATTAAATTACTCAAACTGCTTTTTGCAAATAGAAGAGTGGTGAAACAACAAAAGGAATAAGAAAATTAGCTCATGTAGTGGTCCAGACGTGGAAAGGATGTGAATGGGACATGTGTTTGTGTTTACCTGGTGGACTATGGGTTAAACAAATGTTTTTTTTCCTCTTTTGTGCTGTAGCAACTCTAATCTTTTTACCAGGCATGATCCCTTGCTTAGTGGAACTTATTCAATATGTGATCAAAGGGATGCAGGTAGTAGCCATGCCCACTGATGCAGAAATGGCTACATAAGGACAGAAAATTATGTCGCTGCAAATAATTGCAATACTAAAAGAGATCCAGGAACAGAAAATTAAGTAAATTATAACTAAAGTTTGTAAAGAAAATTATTGAGAAAATAAAACAGGAGAGACTGAAAGGAATGAGGGATTTGTCTTTACAAAGAAGCTGTGGGTCTGCTGGTAGATAAAACTAGCACTGAGAGATAAAAGAAACAATGGGAAAGATTCCACTGATTGATAAATTGAATGGGATAGATTTGCCTTTACAAATAAACTGTAGGTCTGCTGATAAATGAAATTAGATAGTGAGAGATGAAAGAAACAATGGGAGCAACCATAAATTCCATAGGAATTCCCCTGATTGATACAAGTCAAAAAAAGGGCTTGGGGGAGTGTACATTAGAAAGGTGTCTTAGGCATTAGGCATTTCAGGAAGTCTGTACCTCTCAAGTACCTCAGCCAATGGGGAAAGAGAAGGGAAATGTGCCCAGGAAATTAGGATAAAAAGGAGGCTGTGTCCTGTAAAAATTCGAGAGATCCCAGGGGAACGCCCCATGGCCTCTCCCTTTATTCAAATAAAGTTACAGGACTCCTCTGTCTCCTTTTTGACATAAACCTCTGGTGTTTGTGGAGTAATTTGCCTGACACTTAGCATGAGCCAATCCTACACCAGGAAACATTTAAAGAGCTACCCTGTCTGGATGAGTATTGCACAGTCCTCTGGTCCACTGGCGCAAAGGTGGCCATTCAGGCTCAGGTCTGTAGCAGAGTTTGGAAGGGCCCATCTCAGAAACTGAGTGTGAGTCTGAAGCACAGCCTGTGCTTTCTGTGCAGGTATAGTTCTGGAGATGTTTGTGTACAAAGATCTGCTGTGTTTTGGGCTAGTCAGCAGCTGTCTTGCCACAGCAAAGGAGGAGCTTTACACGCATCCCATCTGAGATTCACAACTGGCGTAACAATGGGAAGCTCTGTGATGTTACCTTTCAGCTTGGCTCCTGATGGGCTGTAAATGGCCCCAGACATTTTACACGGATAACCTACCTCTGATATTTTTATTTCCATAAAACTAGGAAACACTGCAGTGTTCCAGCCTGATGGGCTGTAAATGTCCCCAGGCAGTTTTTCCACTCCACTGATAATGTGCCTCTGTGCCTCCCATTATCATTTCCCTGTGCATCCTATGCAAAACAGCACCTGTGTCATTTCCATCAGCACCTGATGCCCTCCACCAGGCAGTGACTTTGTCTGCATCTCAGTTTGCTGATGTGTCTTTTCCTCAAACTGTTTGGTTTTCTTGGAAAAATGACCTTCTAGAATGTGCAAGGGCATCTGTAAAAAGTGAAGTGTCTGTTCCCAGGGCTACAAAAGCAGAGTCACCAATACTCCTGCTACGGTACCGTTCCTCAAGCATGGTAATTCTATTTCTCATTCCTAACACCAAGCAGAGCAACAGCTTAAACCACAAAAACTCTAAACCTAAAGAGCAAGAGAAGCAGAAAACCCCATCCTGGTTTAGCTGCTGCATGAGACCTGTAAATATTCCCATGCACAGGCAATCGGCCATCAACTTCCTTAGTGCCACGCTGCTCTGATCAGGTGGTGAGAAGAAGCCAAAAACGCTGGCACAGATTGCTCAAAGAAGTTGTGGCTGCCCCATCCCCGGGGTCCGGTTCAAGGCCATGTTGGATGGGGCTTGGAGCAACCCAGTCTAGTGGAAGGTGTCATTGCCCGTGGCAGGGGGTGCAACAGGATGATCTTTAAGGTCTCTGTCAACCCAAACCACTCTGTCATTGTATGCTCATGCTAAAGACACCATGCTGTGGTACTAATCAGAGCAGGAGCAGGATTTTGCAGCCCCTAAAATCACCCCTGACTTTGAGCAGAGCCCCAAGCAGTGGTTCCTTGTCAAGCACCCCCTGTGCAATGATAACCAGGATGTTTTGGAAGCTGATTAATCAAGGTACCTGATAAACCTTCTCCTCCCGGCATCCTCACATGAAGCCAGGGCATCTTTCAGTCAAACCTAAGCTCTTGGAGACCATCCAGGGACATTTTTGATGGCTTCTCCTGCATTTTGTGATGGCATGAAGAGCAAGATGACTGGCAATGACCATGTGAGCAGATGTTTCTATCTCTGCAGGATCTGATGACAAAGGTGGACTGGCTTCTTTTCTCACACCACCAGCTGACATCCCATCACATGCCGTCTGTACACATTCTCCCCCACACCCAATACACACATATCCACCAGTTCTTTTAGGAAATAATGCTATGGCATTGTGAGAACAGCATGGCAAAGCTCAGGGCAAGACCTTCTAGGAGTGCACCGTGGGTTTATTTAGGGAAAACACACCCTACAGTGGTAGCCATCACAAAGGCAGGCACCTAACTCCTTGGTAATCACTGACACGAGTCAGAGGAAGGGGATGGCAGCTCATCCCATTGCTCCCAGGAGATCTCTGACAAAAGCTGGAATGAAGTGAGAATGAAGAAGAAAATCAGGTAGGAGCCCCACATCTTCTTAGGAGCCTTTTTCCTCCATTTTATAGGAATGGAGATGCCCTGGGCTGAAGGTAGGTGAGACTCCATCTCCAAAGGCAGGGCCAGACCACACTTGCAGCTCCCTCTGTGTAGAGTGTTCAGCTCCACACTGCCCCAGGGAGATGCAGGAAAGCTCCATTTACTCTGGCTCTTCCAGGCCCTCCCTCTGCTTTGCAGGACATGTCCTGGCACCAATCCCTCCCATGCCTAACATCTATCACCAGGGACAAGAGAACATGACAACACTGCAGGTGACAATTTAAAGGGGAGTTTTAGTGGCTTCTCACATCTTTATAATTTTATAATCATGCACAGCTTCTTTCTGGTGGGTTCACAAGGTTCAGCCTGGGGTGTTCTTGTTTTCCTCGCCAAATGTGCTTATGATTCATGTATGTTGTGAGAGTGTTTTGAGGCCAAATGGGACAGGAGCCAAAGCAAATCCATATCCGAGTGCTGCATAAAAACGTAGGGGATTGTAACTGGTTGATCTTTAAGGTCCCTTCCAACCCAAACCATACTGCAATTCTACGGAAAGCTTCTCTGGCTTCTCAGAAAAAGGAAAGAGAGATGTCTCTTACCTAGACCCAGGAAGCTGCAGACCCATTGAGCCACTGCTGCTGTCTGAAGCCTTCTCTGAAGTGGCACAGACCACGGAGCAAACTCAATTTTCATCTTGGCCTCTGCATGCACGTCTCACAAGGAGAAGGAAGCAAGTGGTGAATGCAAAGTGCAAAGTCAATATCTACCCAGTGTTACAGTAGAAGGGATTGTGCAACATCCTCACAGTGGTGGCTGCACACAGCCCCATTCCATACAGGGAGCAGAGGGAGGTGTCATGGACTTTATACCACCATGACTCACAGCATTGTTCAATGGTGACAATTTCATGCTTCTTCCACCCAAATCTGGAAAGTAAACTCCATTCAGGACCCAATCCTGCTTTCAAAAGATCCCGCCTCTTTCAAATTTTGCAATATTTAGATATTAGCAGAGACAATGAGGCATTCATGCCTGTAAGCCAGTTTTATTTCCCCCCTTCCCCTACAAATCACCCTGTGCACTGCAGGAAGGAACAAACAGAAGGGATGAGCACAGGCAGGTCGCTTTTGTTCACAGGTGATGTGATGTGGATGGGTTTCAGTCTCAGCCAAGGAGGTGGGGAGATAACACAAGGGTGTTTCACTGCTGAGCACAGGGTACATGAGCCTCATGCCTCTGCCAAGACACGCATGGATGGCTGGTGGATGGATGGGGCATATGAGTTTCCATGTGCATCCTTGCACACATTTATATAGAGAGAGGAAATACTCCTGATTTGTATTTGTATCTCCAAGCAGGTGCACAGTCTGAGCCTCTGCCTTGACATGTGCAAAGAGATGCGATTGACTATGAGGGAAAAAAAAATAGAAATTTGGGGGGGGAAATCCTCAAGGAACTGACAAGCCCCTCAGGTAAGCAACAAAATCATCTCATCAGAGGGCTGGGAAAACCAAAGGTCTCACTGTAACCAAGATAGAGAATAATACTGTGAACAGATTGCACTGAACAATGAGCACTGGCCGTGTACAGAGGCTTCACTCACATGTCTAAAGGGCATTTCAAATCCCAAGGTCACTGCAGCCAAGAATTACAGAATAAAACTAATAACAACCTTTGGCAGAAACAAATCAGAGATGTTAGCTGAAAAATAATCCCTCCCCTTTGTGAGGCCTAGGAAGATGCTGGGCTAGGAGGCATCTGTTGGACTCAGTTTTCCCACATCACTAGGATAACAGGGCTCTGGTGAAACCCCAAGGGATCTCTTCTTAAAAGCATTGGTTGCTTTAATTGAGCTAAAACTGGTCTAGATTTCACTCAAATCTCTCCCCATCTTTTGTCTTCTACTGCAAATGTCAGGAGCCTGACCGCTTCAAGAAAGCAAAAGAGGTTTTTAATTCTTTCAGCACTGTTACCTGGAGACAGGATGCTTCCTGATAAGAAACCATCAGTGATTTCCAGAATTCTCTGGGGAGATCTGTGGGCCCAGGGCTCCCGGTCTTCCTGGACTGTGTAACACCAGCATTGTCAGAGACGTGGATGGTGGGACCAAAAAGGGGTTAGATTGGTTATTAGGGAAAATCCCCAAAACAGTTTTCAAGCCCTGGAACATGCTGCCCAGGGCAGTGGTGGAGCCCCCATTTCTGGAGGGATTTAACACACATATGGCACTTTGTGGGCTTGGCAGTGCTGGGGGAATGGTTGGACTTAAAGGTCTCAAAGGACTTTTCCAACTGTAACAATTCTATGACTCTGTGAAAAGTTGTTGCAGGGACATCTCTGGTCCAGTGATGATGTTTTTATGTGTTTTCTATCCAGCACTCTTGTTCTTGCTGGAGACTAACCATGCCAAGGAACTCTTGATTTTCACTAGTTAAAAGAGTCACACCTGTGCCCTGGGGATACCCAGACATGTGAGAAGCATTCTGTGCCCCCAGAAATTTCAGGCTAAGCCCTAGAGTAGTTGTATTGCTTAATTCCAAAGCAGTTGTATTGCAGAGAGTCACAGGTCTTTGCTTGTGGCTTATTATGACAAGGAAGCCTCTTCCTCTGGATTTATGAGCAAGTCAGGTCCTTGGAAGACCTGACCAAGGAGCCAAGCAATGCTTTGCTTGGTAATAAATATTTATGTCCTGCTCTGCTGTGGTTATTCATTTGCTTTTTGTCTTTCTACTTTCTTAATTAAGGAAAGAAAAAGAAATACTTACGGAGGACTTTGAAAACTTCTGCTTAACTAAGACAGAAATCACAGATTTCCACTCGGGAGGAACTGAAAGAGATGCCTCTCCTTGCTGAGTATAGATAAAATAGAAGTTGTGACTTAAAATCTCTGAATCACCAAATAATTTGGTTGCAAAAGATCTCTAAGGTCAGGGAGTCCTACCATTCCACCAGCACTGCCAAGGCCACCACTAACCCATGTCCCCAGGTGCCACATCCACATGTCTGTTAAATCCCTCCAGTAATGGGGACTCCACCACAGCCCTGGGCAGCCTGTTCCAGGGCTTGACAACCCTTTTGGGAAATAATTTCCCCCTAATTTCCAATTTAAACATGCTGTGGCACAACTTGAGGCCTTTTCCTCTGATCCTGTCTCTTGTTCCCTGTGAGAAGACTGGCCCTCTCCCGGCTCCCCACTCCTGTCAGGAAGTTATATAGAGAAAGAAGGTGTCCTTCCCCCCCAGCCTCCTCCTTCCTGTTTTAGGGAAGAGCAGAGCTGTGTCTCTGAACTCGCTAACCATTCAGACATGCCCAAACACTGAGCTCTGAGCTCTGTATCTTATATCCTGATACCTTAATCAGTCTTATTTCCTAACCCCCTCAGGCATTTCCACACATAGGGGCCATGACAAAGCTCCAACCACATTCCCCTTGGCTTTTTCCTTTTCAGTTACATTCAGTCATTTGTTCAATCTCCTATGGCTTATGTTTAGTTTGGGAAAATTAAGATCCTTTAATCTCTCAATAAGTCATCTTCTGTAACACCTCTGTCAGTGGCCATTGTTACTCAGAGGAGCAATCTACCTGTGATGAAATCACTTCTTATTCTGGCTGTGTTATACCAGATTTTCATTAAAGAATTTTATGTCCTTTAGAGCACTTGATTTATTGGTCAATTTTTTTAAATGCATTTCAATTATTCTCTTTATGCAGCACTCGGATATGGATTTGCTTTGGCTCCTGTCCCATTTGGCCTCAAAACACTCTCACAACATACATGAATCATAAGCACATTTGGTGAGGAAAACAAGAACACCCCAGGCTGAACCTTGTGAACCCACAAGAAAGAAGCTGTGCGTGATTATAAAATTATTTAAGATGTGAGAAGCCACTAACACTCCCCTTTAAATTGTCACCTGCAGTGTTGTCATGTTCTCTTGTCCCTGGTGATAGATGTTAGGCATGGGAGGGATTGGTGCCAGGACATGTCCTGCAAAGCAGAGGGAGGGCCTGGAAGAGCCAGAGTAAATGGAGCTTTCCTGCATCTCCCTGGGGCAGTGTGGAGCTGAACACTCTACACAGAGGGAGCTGCAAGTGTGGTCTGGCCCTGCCTTTGGAGATGGAGTCTCACCTACCTTCAGCCCAGGGCATCTCCATTCCTATAAAATGGAGGAAAAAGGCTCCTAAGAAGATGTGGGGCTCCTACCTGATTTTCTTCTTCATTCTCACTTCATTCCAGCTTTTGTCAGAGATCTCCTGGGAGCAATGGGATGAGCTGCCATCCCCTTCCTCTGACTCGTGTCAGTGATTACCAAGGAGTTAGGTGCCTGCCTTTGTGATGGCTACCACTGTAGGGTGTGTTTTCCCTAAATAAACCCACGGTGCACTCCTAGAAGGTCTTGCCCTGAGCTTTGCCATGCTGTTCTCACAATGCCATAGCATTATTTCCTAAAAGAACTGGTGGATATGTGTGTATTGGGTGTGGGGGAGAATGTGTACAGACGGCATGTGATGGGATGTCAGCTGGTGGTGTGAGAAAAGAAGCCAGTCCACCTTTGTCATCAGATCCTGCAGAGATAGAAACATCTGCTCACATGGTCATTGCCAGTCATCTTGCTCTTCATGCCATCACAAAATGCAGGAGAAGCCATCAAAAATGTCCCTGGATGGTCTCCAAGAGCTTAGGTTTGACTGAAAGATGCCCTGGCTTCATGTGAGGATGCCGGGAGGAGAAGGTTTATCAGGTACCTTGATTAATCAGCTTCCAAAACATCCTGGTTATCGTTGCACAGGGGGTGCTTGACAAGGAACCACTGCTTGGGGCTCTGCTCAAAGTCAGGGGTGATTTTAGGGGCTGCAAAATCCTGCTCCTGCTCTGATTAGTACCACAGCATGGTGTCTTTAGCATGATCATACAATGACAGAGTGGTTTGAGTTGACAGAGACCTTAAAGATCATCCTGTTGCACCCCCTGCCACTGGCAATGACACCTTCCACTAAACTGGGTTGCTCCAAGCCCTGTCCAATACTTCCAGGGATGGATTAGTCACAGTTTCACTGGGGAATCTGTGCCAGGTCCTCACCACCCTCAGAGGGAGGAATTTCTTCCTAATAACAACATTTTTGGTAGGATTGAGCCCCAGACTGATGCAGTCTGGTGCTATATGACACTTATGTCCTTGGCAACCCCGTGTCCCACAATGTGGCATCACACTAGGCCACACCCTTTTCCCAGAGGAGGCTGGAGAAGGAATTCCTCCTTCCTGCCATGGTGGCTGTCATTTAAAAACAGATTTTTTTTTTCCTATTTTACTCTCATCCTCTCTCAGGGGTGTTTGCAGCCAGCACATCAATTCCGCTGATTAGATCTAATAGAGTTTACTTGATGATGCTTTTCCATAGTTGATTCCTGAACACGAATTGTCTTCAGTTACAAATGCAAACTATGGCTGGGGCTGTATATTCTATTGCCATGTGTTAGATGTGGGGCAGTTTCTTCTGTTCATTGGGCCACCTGTTAAAACCAGGTGGGGCAGTTTTTCTTTATCCCTTCCATGACCCATCGTCCCTCTGGGAGATATCTTCTCTCAATGGGCCATTGCGTGTCACTGCATGGCTGATAAAATTACAGCATCCCATTGTGAAATGCTCTGCCCAGGGGGAGGAGCCAAGCATTCCTACCTGGATATGATCAGAGTTGGAACACCACAGGCAGCCTTTTCCCACTGCATTCCCCGAGGAGAAGCTTTCTTTTCCACTGGATTCCCAGAGGAAGACCAGGCCTGTAGGAATGTGCCCCCTGTTGACAGAGTGACAAAATTATCCTTTGTCTCCTTGAAAAGGAAAAAAGCTCAGAAGTTTCTCTCCTTAATTAGGTAAAAAGACACCTCATAGGACCTTGGGGACTTCACCTTAAACTTAAGGATAACCAATTGGACAGAAGCCAAAGAGTCCTGCCTAAGGAATTTACTAGAAAAAGAAGAGAACAAAAAGAACTTATTGCTTTTGTGAGGTGTTTTACCAGGAGCAAGAGCCTCTTGCCCTGGCTGGGTTTTTCTCTGTAAAGAGCTTTGTTATTTTGCTTTTTATTAAAACTTTTCTGTTTCCAACACTGCCACAGAAGCCATCCTGCTGATTTTGTGCCATCTGAGGTGGCTGAGCTATCTCAGTTGTGATCTCCAAGAGCTTGTAAGACCAGCTCAAGGAGACCCTCATACCACAGGCCCATCTACACCACCACTGGATCTTCAGAGGAAGCTACACCCTTTCTACAGGATCACTGCTCCAGCAGAACAACATCTGTCACTCCAGGAGCACTGCAGCCACCATTCCAATTGGACTGCTACCAACACCCTGAGCAACAGGGTGTCATGCTGTATTCTGACTCTGTCAGTGTTGTTTTGTATTACTGCATTGTTTTGGGTTTTTTTCCTAATAAAGAACTGTTATTCCTGCTCCCATACCTTTGCCTGAGAGCCCCTTAATTTCAAAATTATAATAATTTGGATGGAGTGGGTTTACATTTTCCATTTCAAGAGAGGCTCCTGCCTTCCTTAGCAGACACCTGTCTTTTCAAACCTAGACAAGAATGAGCAGCCATGCTTCAAGATATAGATATAGATATATAGATATATAACCATATATTTCTCTGAGATGTTAAGTAATTTCTTTTTAGTTCTGCAGCTTCTAACACCAGTTAGGTCTGCATGGTATCTGCACAGCAGCAAAGTCTCCTGATTCTGCAAAACCTCACAAGGCAGTTTGTCCATGGTTTTGTCATAAATAAAGATGATTAATGCATGACTGAGTGTTTCCATGGGGCATGAGGCCAGGCTGGCTGCAGATGAGGGACTCTCCAAAACAGGCTCAAAAGCCCTTCCTGTACATGCCAATCCCCAGTCCCCAGGTAGGTGCGAGATGCTGTGCAAATACCTGTGTGATGGCACTGCTGGATGCAGATCTAGGACATGGATTAGCTCCAGAGTGGGAGCTGTTGCAATGGATCTGTACAGGCTTGCACCCTCCAGAACACACTGATATCTCAGAATCACAGAAACACAGAATGGTCTGGGCTGAAAGCAACATCACAGATCATCTTACTCCACTCCCCTGTGATGGAAGGGGACACTTTCCACTAGACCAGGTTGCTCCAAGCCTCATCCAACCTGGCCTTGAACACTTCCAGGCATGGGGCCGTCACAGGTTCTCTGGAAAACTTGTGCCAGGGCCTCACCAACCTCATAGCCAAGAATTTCTCCCTGATACCCCTTCTAACCCTGCCCTCTGGCAGTGGGAAGCCATCCAAGGTCCCTCTCCAGCTCCTGGAGCCTCTTTAGGGACTGGTAGGGCCTCTGAGGTCTCCCCAGAGCCTTAATGCTCCCCCTGTTATCCAGGAGGAAGCAGGCAGGGAACTGCTGAGCTGCTTGGATGTTCATAAATCCATGGGACCAGATGGGATCCATCCCAGGGTGATGAGGGAGCTGGCAGATGAGCTTGCAAACCCACTCTCCATCATTTACCAACAGTCCTGGCTCACTGGGGAGGTTCCAGATGAATGCAAGCTGGCTAATGTGATGTCCATTCACAAGAAGGGTACAAAGGAGGATCCTGGTAATTATAGGCCAGTCAGTCTGATCTCAATGCCTGGTAAGGTTATGGAGCAGTTTATACTGAGTGTCATCATGCAGCACTTACAGGATGGGCAGGGTGTCAGACCCAGCCAGCAGGGGTTTAGGAGGGGCAGGTTGTGTTTGACCAACCTGATCTCCTTTTATGACCAGGTGACCCACCTGGTGGAGGCAGGAAAGGCTGTGGGTGTTGTGTACCTGGGCTTCAGCAAGGCCTTTGACACTGTCTCCCACAGCACAGCCCTGGATGCATAAATTCCATTCAAACACAGGATTCTGTCTGATCAGTGTCAGCTTCTTCCTCTGAATCCTGACGGCATCTTCAGGGCTGAGTGAGGTGGGAAGAAGTTCCTTTCTTCTGATAATGGTGCAATAAAAGATTTATGCGTCCTGTGGCTGCAATTTGGTCCGAGTACCTCATTCCTTTCTTTAAAAAGTATCTCACATACATACTTTCTATTTTAACATTATGTTACAACCTAAAACTATATTTAACCCGCCACTTAAGAAAATTAAATGCAGCATGACTTTCTAACATAACACATATAATATTCATTTTAATATTTGCGAAAAGCCAAGCATAAAACACGCATTTTTCACTGTGGCGACTTGCTCGGCGATACGCTGCGGGTCCTGCTGTCCCTGCGGAGTCAGCTCCCGGCCCCCACCCTGGTCCGTCCCGACCGCCCTGGGCTCCTCGATGGTCCGCAGCGCCCGGCGGGTGGCGGTGCCCGGGCCGCGGAGGCTGCCCTTGTGTAAAACCGGCTCTTCAATTTCCTGAGGAGGAACGAGATCCCCCGCTCTGAGACTGCCGGGCTGCTGGAAATCTGATCCCTGCGGGGATTCTTCCGAACCGGGAAACAGCGCCGGGGAATTACCGGGGCTCGGCATTTTCTTTTTGGGTCCAAAGCTCTCCTCTAGGCACTGTGGAGTGCCTGGGGTCATTTTGAAACAAATCTGGTTGGTTTTCGGGGTTTCTTAGTCTCGGATTTAAAGGATCAGCCTCATCTCCTGAGGTAGAACAATTTCCAGGTTATTTTACCTCTGCTACCGCAGCCGCAGCTGCTGTTTCCTTCTGTCCCTTCCCCCGCTCCCCGCGGCTGCAGAGGCTGGGCGAGGCTGGAAACCGAGAGGAGGGCTCAGGTGGAACGGCAGGGGGGAAAGGATGCCAAAGATTTCTACAAGCGGGGACTAAATCCGCTGCTGCTTTGTCGCGGCGAGAAATAGCGTTGAATAATTTGACCCCTACGGAGTGAGGGGGTAATCTCAGTACCAGTAATCTCTGTTATAGAGACTGGGAACGGCATTTGTGAATTTGATCTCAGCGCATGTGAAAAACGCCAGTCACTTGTTTTTAAAATTTTAAAAGTTTAATAGTAATAAAATGGTTATTAAAATAGCAATAAAATTAGGGTAATAAAAATTTGGACAATCTGGATTAGGACAATATGAGACAATAGAAACAAAGAGTTACGGACAGTCTGGTTACCTTTTTCTTGGCAAAATAAACCCGAAAAAGGACACCAGTTAACAGAGGATTAACCCTTAAAAGCAATAGCCTGTTGCATATTCATACACCTCACACATGATGCATAAATTCCATTCAAACAAAGGATTCTGTCTGGTCAGTGTCAACTTCTTCCTCTTAATCCTGATGGCATCTCCAATCCTGAGCGAGGCAGGAAGAAGTTAGTTTCTTCTGATAATGGGGCAATAAATTCTTTTTCTCTGAAAGATTTAGGTGTCCTGTGGCTGCTATCTCGCTGTGAGTTCTGTTCTTTAAAAAAATATCTTACATAGCATAGTTTCTATTTTAACATTATGTTATAACCTAAAACTCTATTTAACTGACTACTTAAGAAAATTAATACAGCATAACTTTCTAACATAACACATATAATATTCATTTTAATATTTGCAGAAAGCCAATCATAAAATATGCATTTTTCGCAGTGCATGCTAGAAGATTTAAAAGGGTTTTTTTGGTAATTTGCTTGGACTGGATTTAATAAAAGGTACACATCCCTCTGAGTGACAGACCTATTCTGCCCCATTATTCCCAGTGCTCACCTGCTGTCCAGCTATGCAGCAGGCGCTGCACATTGAGGGTCTGATCCAGGTACTCTCCAGCATCAACTCCTGTAGGGCCCGGGTCACCCTCCTTCAGGTGCCTGATCCTTGAGGCCGCTTCCGTCTGAGCTCACTGGGAGGTCTCTTACTGCCAGTAAGTCTGAGTTTGCCAACTAAAACGTGGGCGCCATTAGTAAGAGCCTGAATGAGAGATGCGGGACTCCAGGTGGCTCTCCAAAATGCAGTTTATTGTATCCAAGACGTTACAGCACTCCAGGGTCACAGAGCCTGTGCCCACAGCTGTCAGCTCCAGCTGCAGGCAGGCCTGGAGACCCTTTGGTTTTGGTTACAATGCATTATAAACTTTTCTTTGCTGAGCATCTTAATACAGAAGGGCCAATCTCTACCTTAACTATTACCTATAGCCTGTCATAACTACTGTAATTACCATATTCATGTCACTATTCTCCAATCACTAAAAGTTAGAACGTTACCGTTTAAGCTAGAAGTTGTTTTTCAGTTTTCTTGCAGTGGAAAATTCTGAGACCTTTTTTCTACTTGCAACATTGGCAGACTTTTTGCCTGTGCTATCTTTCTGCTTGGTAAAAGCATCTTGTTTGAGGTGGGTTTATCCTTTGCTATAAGCCATAAAACCCCTTCTAACTAACATCCCCTTTGCCTTCTTGGTTATCCAGTAAAACTGGCTCAGCAATTCTTTTCCTCTATAGCAAACTTTCTTTCATTTCTATTCCCTCTTCAAATTCTACATTCAAAAATCTCTCTGCCAAGCATACATATCTGTGAGACTTTCTTATCAAACCTTCATCCTTCCCAACACACTTCGAAAGGTTTTCTGCAGGAAAGTCCACAAACATGTGCAGGGCCTCTGTGGGCAGCAGTTCTCAGAGCAAGACTGGGTTCACACTCTCAAAAATCTCAAAAATGTCAGCTTTAAGATAAATGAAATTATTGAGACTATTTAAAAATAAACACAATCTTGAACTTCACCAGTCAGAAAGCTTGATCCCTTTGCAATACTTTGATTGCACATCTTCCTTGCAGCCCTTGGGTCACCATCATAAGGTCATTCTTTTCCAGTTTTCCTTGTTCCTATTTCCGTACATATATTAAACTTTTTGTAATACCATAGTCCATTCAACGTGTGAGAAACAACCACTCACTTTCAAAAATTTTAAAGGTTTATTAAACCTTAACAAAACACAGCAAAGGTCTGAATCAGGAAAAATAGCAGCGCGCTGGGAGCGCGTGACCAGCCGCCATGTGCTCGTCTACAAAATGGCTGCTCCGCCTTTTATGCCCCTGGGGGTTGCATTAGGCAACTCTGGCCCCGCCAAAGTCTGCCAGTCAACTTCTTCTTCGCCATCCTTTGGTGGAGACTTTCTTGCAACTTGATCAGAGGTCAGGTGTTGTCATGCCCTGCCCCTCTAGCAACAAGCTTTCCCCATTCCCAACTGCGCCATGCAAGGGGCTGGGTATGTTATAGATGGATAATGAGATGATTTGCTCTCACAATTAAAAGATAATTATTGTGTGAATGTTAAGAAAAGCTTTAGTGATGCATAGTTATGTTATTGTAGTTTAGATGTCCTCTGTTCTCCCCACAGTTCCCTTTCCCCCCTGTATTGCTGCCATCAGACAGCCGGGGCTGTCTAGGACAGGTACAAAGAAGGCTGCACAGGTGTCCCTTGCCTGGGGCAGTGGGGAATGGAAAAGCTCAGGGGGTTGCTCAGGGGGTGCAGCATGGCCACACCTGACCTCCAATCAAGTTACAAGAAAGCAGTGTCCACTGATAAATGGCAAAGAAGAGCTGACTGACAGACTTTGGGAGGGCTGGGCTGGCTGATGCAACCCCCAGGGGTATAAAAGACTGAGCATCCATCTTGAAGATGAACTGGCCACGTGGTATCCATGAGAGCCGTTCCCAGTGCTGCAGCTTTTTCCTTATGTAGTCCTTTGTTGTATTTTTGTTGAGGTTTAATAAATCTTTTAAAATTTTCAAAGTGAGCAGCTGTTTCTCACAGGTACATGCCTTCCCTCCACATGTCTCAGACAACCCTGACAACCCAGGCTGTCTGGTGGCAACAATTCCAGGGTGGGAAGGGGACTATGGGGAGAACAGAGGACATCTGAACAACAAACCGCAGTAACATAACTGTACATCAATAAAGCTTCTCTTAACATACACACAATATTCATCCCTTAACTGTGAGAGCCAATCATCCCATTACTCACCTATAACAAATGCAAAAGCTGTTTGCCATTAACCTGTAGTGTGCATGGAAACACAGAGCTGGGGGTCTGACAACAGCAGTTTCATGATGATTCCATCATTGGAGCCCCTGCAACATGCCTGCAGCTGCTTGAAAACTACCAAGGGGTGCGGGCTGAGAATGGCCAAACATGATCCTAGGTGTGCCCAGATGGGCAGGAGGACAAGGACACTTCACCTGTGTCAGCAATGGTGTGTCCAAAAGGATCAGGGCAGTGACCATCCCGCTGTAATGTAAGTTACATTGAATCCTAATCTATACTATTTCTTAGCTAGCTGTAGTATAGGTACCTATTTATTGTGCACTGTGTTTTATCTACTAGGAGTTGTTTTTGTTTTATCCTGTGTAGTAAGTAGTCTGTTCAAAGTCTTATGTCTGTTAATTTTGTGTCTATTCAATAAATAATTCATTTTGTAATAGACCCAACCAGCCATTATTAAGAATGTGTGAACAGGAGCAATCTGGGTGCAGGCCGCCCCAAGCAGAGCAGTGCCAGAAATATGAGCCAAAGGCAGGACTTGTCTAAGCTCACCTCCATTCATAATAATTCCTTGGAGGGAGGCTGGAGCCAGGTGGAGGCTGGGCTCTGCTCCCAGGTAACAAGCAACAGGACAAGAGGAATGGTCTCAAGTTGCACAAGGAGAGGTTTAGACTGGATATTCTTCATGGACAGGATTGTCAAGCTGTGGCAAAGACTGCACAGGGCAGTGGTGAAGTCCCTATTCCTGGAGGGATTTAAAAGCCATGTAGATGAGGCATTTGGGACATGTTATAGGTACATATTATAATGTTGGCTTTTCACAAATATTAAAATGGATTTTATATGTGTAATGTTGAAGTAACTTTGTCATAAAGATATAGTTTTTATTTCTGTTGTTAATTAAGCTTAGTCATAGTAGTGAAATAGCTGTGCTTGTGTTAAAATGCCTGCTTGGATGGGATAACATCCAGTGAACACAGGATGAGGACACCTGCTACAGATAGGCCAACTATCAGCACCCACTGTCTGAAAACGGTGTGGACCCAGGCTCAAAACTGAAGCTGGTGATAAAAATGGACTAAAATCACAACCAAGGAATATGCATGCTCTACAAAGGTGGACTCAAGGAGGGGCCATGTAAAAATATGTAAACTAGTTTGGGGAAAGGTTTATTATGCATACGGGTCTATGAATATGCAACAGGCTGATGTAAGGGAAAAGGTATTTAAGGGGTATCCCCAAAGATAACAGTGTGATTTTAGCTGAGTGCCAAGATGCACCCAGCCAATAATCTTTGCTCTGTGGTCCTTGTCTCCTATTGTCCTTTATTAAACTTTTTAAATTTTCTCAGGAGAGTGAACGTGTTTTTCACAGACATGTTTAGTGGTGGCCTTGGCAGTGCTGATGGAATGGTTGGACTCTGTGATCTCAGGGGACTTTTCCCACCTTAATGATTCTGTGATTCTGTTTCAAAGGCCAGCCTAAGCAGAGATGAGCACATCTACTGTGGATGTACAGGAGTACATCACACACTTACAAAGGTGATGCACAGTGCATTGATGCCCCAGAGCACTGGGGCAGAGTTGGGTCCCAACTTGGGAAACACTGAGGAGCTCCCTGAATCTTTAATTGCAATCCTCGATTTTAATTGCACTGGCTGTAATAGCAGGAGCGATATAGTTCTGGAAGGCAAAGTAATGTCTATGTAAGGACACCTCTAGTTGATATTTATTTATTCTCTTTCCAAAGGCGGCTCTTTGAGCCATCCATCCCCAGCACTGAGTGCTCCAATACCATCCATAAAATGAGTTTCCACAATTTGCCTACAGGTAAAAATGAAATTAAGCCATTTCAGGCAAAGACAAGTGAAGAAAAAAACCAAACCCAAGCCCAGAATCCTCAAGGCCTAAGAATCAATAAGGGAAGACAAAGCATTATAGTAGAGAAACAATCCCCGCAGGGATAATCCTGCTTTTCACTGCACTCCCAGCAGCTGCAGTCACTGTGAGTGGGAATTGCTTTTTCTCTTTGTAATTCAGCATTTGGGTGTGTGGATTTCCCTGGTTTTATTTGAGTTCTGCTCCCAGTGGAAATGCTGGCAGTGCGGCAAGGCTGACAAAGACTGGAGGGTTCAAGTGTGGATGTGATTTGGGTGCAAATGGACTTTATTGGCACCAGGGAATAAAGACAAAGATGCAGAGAAGAATGGAAGGGTTGAGGGAGTGATGGAGGGACAGTGGGAGAATGGGATGGAGGGATGAAAGGATGGAGATAGAGAGGAATGGAGGGATGAATGGAAAGATGGGGGTATAGAGTAATAGAGTGATGGAGGAATGAACTGATGGGGAAACAGAGGGAGGAATGGAGTGAGGGAGGGGTGGAGGGACTGATGGCAGGATGGAGAAACAGAGGGATGGCGGCAGGGTTGGAGGGCTCGCATGATGGATGGGGTGAAGGTGGAGGCAAAGCTAGAAAGGAGGGTGGGATCTGGGGCTGTGAATCCACCCTGGGAATCAGATTTCAGAAGAAGCCATCGGCAGGAGATGGCTGGGGGGTATTTTGGTGTGGGTTTGCAACTGCAAAAGAGGCAAAAGGAAAGAATAAATTATGTGTATGTGTGTGTGTGTGTGTGTGTGTGTGTGTGTGTGTGTGTGTGTGTGTGTGTGTGTGTGTGTGTGTGTGTGTGTGTGTGTGTGTGTGTGTGTGTGTGTGTGTGTGTGTGTGTGTGTGTGTGTGTGTGTGTGTGTGTGTGTGTGTGTGTGTGTGTGTGTGTGTGTGTGTGTGTGTGTGTGTGTGTGTGTGTGT
>NW_005054397.1:789050-790402 GCF_000277835.1 Geospiza fortis | reverse complement strand
GAATCACCATCCCTGGATGTGTTTAAAGACTGGATGTGGCGCTTGGTGGCATGGTTTAGTTGAGGTGTTGGGGCATGGGTTGGACTTGATGATCCTGAAGGTCTCTACCAACGTAGTAATTCTGTGAATTTTGTGAATTCTGTGTATATGTACAGGTTTGAGTATATGTGCATGTGTTTCGATGTGTCTGCATGTGTGTACAGACATGTATGTGTACAAATGTCAGTGTGCACTGCATACACACATGAGAACCTGCGCTTGTGAATGTGACTTGTGTGGCTTTGCATGTCCTTGTGTCTGTGTGCAGTTGACATGTGTGTGCATGTGCACACATGCCTGTGCAGGTGTGTGCACACAAGAGTGCCTTGCACGTGTGTTTGCATTCCTGTGCATGAGTGTGTGCAGGTGAGTGACCATGCATGCATGTGCACGAACACATGGGCACCTTGCACACATGTGTGCAGGTGTGTGACCACGCATTTGTGCGTCTGCACACACACATGGGCATTTCTTGCATGTTTGTGCCTTGGTGTGTGTCCTTGCAGTTACACGCAGACATACATGTGTGTGCAGCTCTGTGTGGCTGTGCAGATGTGTGCACACAAACACACACATCTCTCATGTATGTGTGCAGGTGTGTGTGTGACCATGTATGCATGGGCACCTTGCACATTTGTGTGGATGTGTGTGATCAGTCGTGCAGGTGTGTGCACACATGCGTGTATGTGACTTGCCCATGTGTGTACAGGGGTGTGATGATGCACGTGTGCACACACAGAGGAGTGTTTGTTGGGTTTGCCTGTTTGGCATGTGTGTGTGCAGGTGTGTGATTGTGCAGGTGTGTGATTGTGCAGGCGTGTCTGTCCAGTGTGTGTGAAGTATGCAGGTCTGTGTGCACATGGGCCACATGGTGTGGCTCCTCCTGTGTGTGCAGCTGTGCAGCTCTGTGGCAGTGCAGCTGCGTGCACACACACACACATGAGCTTTTTAAAATGTGCATGTGCAGGTTTCTGTGACCCTGCATGCAAGCGAGTGCACCCATGAGTGCCTTGTACATGTGTGTGCAGGCCTGTGACCAGGCATGTGCGTGCACACATGCATGGGTGTGTTTCACATGAGCATGCAAGTGTGCGCGGCTGTGCAGATCTACGCACACACAGAGCCAAGTCTCACGTGTGTGTCAGCCGTGCGGCTGTGCAAGTGTGCAGCCCTGCAGGTGTGGGCACACCCATAGCCATGTATCACACCGTGTGTCGTGCGGGGGGATGTGCAGGTGTGTCCCGCGTGTGCGTGCCCGGTCCGTGTGCGTGCCCGGTCCGTGTGCGTTCCCCGCCCGTGTGCGTGCCCTGCCC
>NW_005054397.1:734460-788677 GCF_000277835.1 Geospiza fortis | reverse complement strand
ATGCGGCACGACTACAAGCCTTGGAAGGTGCAGCGGCCGGAGCCAAGCTGCAAGCCCAAGAGCGAGTACCAGCCCTCGGACACTCCCTTCGAGAAGGAGACGCAGTACCAGAAGGATTTCCGTGCCTGGCCTATCCCCAAGCGGGGCGACCATCCCTGGATCCCCAAACCGGGACCTTCCCCCGTCCTGGCCCTGGACCGCGCTCCCCCAGAGAAACCGGCTCAGGAGAAGCGGCGGAAGGTGCACATCGCTCCCGAGAAGAAGGAGGAACCCCCCGAGGTGGAGGATGAGCATCCCAAACCAGCGCGGCCCGGGGATGGGAGAGACAAGGGTCGGAAGAAGGCGGAGGAGGTGGGCGGGCAGCCGGCGGAGCCGAGGCGGGGGTGAGAAGACATATCCTCGCCCCCACACCCCCACCCCATCCATCTTGATCCCCACCCTGCCGGCCCCTCCTCAGCTCTTCTCCAGTCTCCCTGTGCGCTTCCCTGGAGGAGCATCCCACCCTGGGAGTGAGGCTGTGAAACATCCCGGGGGGGCTTGCCGATTTCCTGCGCGGGGGGTGTCCTTAAATTCCCCATCTCTCTGGGAATCGATGATGAAGCAGTAGGTATTGTGCAGGTAGTGAATACATGGACACTTTTTGTTGGTGGTTTGTTTGGTTTGGCAGCAGGTTTGAGTGTCTTTGTGTTCCCCCCATCCTGTGCATTCCAAAATTCAAAGACACCCACCCCCTTGGATTTCCGTAGGGGTAATGTTTGGGGTCACCTCCGTGGAATGTGCAAGTCACCTCTGGTCCTTCCCAAGCACATCCCTGGCTGTCAGGCTGCAGCCAGCCCACAGGACCGGCAGCCTGACCGTATCACCGGGGGCCCATGCACGGATGGGGTGCCCCACCCAGGGGCAGGAGGGTCCCAGGAAGCGTCTCAGGCTGGCCCACGCTGAAGACAAAGCATCCCGGGGATGCGCCAGGATGAGGGACACGCATCCTAGGCCGCCTGGGTGGGGCGGCCTTCAGATGCTGCCATGTTTTAATGCAGCGCAGCAGGGGATGACACATCCTTCTGTCCCCCCCAGCACCTCCCCAGCCAGCTAGGAATGGATGCCCTTATTTCACTTCAGCAGTAGAGACCTTGTTTGGGATTCCGAGTGTGAAACTCCTCGCAGCGAGCTGCTGTTGTTGTTTCTCTCCGGGTCAAGGCGTTCGATGTGTTGGGAATGCAAAAACAAGTGATGGGGTGGTTGCCCTGCGTGTACGTTTGCAAAGAGGGTTTGCTGCAGTTGTGTTTTCCAGCACTTTCTTTGGCAGAGCCCACCCCTGCCAGGGTGGAAGTGGCACAGAGCAAAGCTGTGGTGGCAAAAAGTGAGATTGCAGCCGTTTTGCTTTTCCCTATAGCTGTGTGAATGCTGAGGTGTTTATGCCTCTGAATGATTTATTTTCCTTATTGGGGAGATTAGAGGTGACACCTGGCCATCAAACAGGTTTCATGCAGATTTAAGATGAAGCTGGGACTTGACTCCTGTGTCCCACTGAGCAAAGCTGACAGTCATCTGCTTTCCCCCCTCCCTAAGTGAGAAACAGTTCAAGCACTGAGGTCCTGATTTTTGCTGTCATTTGGCATCAGTTCTTAACTCTCACTGGGTAATGCTGGAGGCTCAGGTGCATCCAGGTGTGATGGTGGTGCTTGGCTGAGACACGAGAAAGTGGCCAGGGATTTTTGGGGGCTCTGTTTTGCAGGATTGGAGAGTATTGGGAAAGGAGTCTCTGGGAGTGACCCAGCCCTGAAATCTGCTGTGAACTGAGACTCAGCTTTTTGTCTGCTCACCTTGTAAGGTCTGGGCTCGTGCTGGAGATAGCAGGGCTAAAGCAGAAAGCTTTCTCCTGGAACTGGAGAGCTGATGTGTTGTTTCTCTTCTACTGCTACAAAGGATAATTGAACTTATTTGCATATTTAAATGCAGATTGCTCACCTTCCTATCCCTCCACTCTGCTCCAGCAAATTCCTAAGGCACTGGGCTAGGATTCCTCCCCAAGGAAAGGGGTTGGATCAGCAGGGATGTTAACCCTAAGAAGAACTAGAAGGATTCAGCCTTCTTTGTGTTGCTTGTTGGCTTTCACAATACTCTTAGGGCTTCTCTTTCCACCTGGGAAAGTGCTCTCCCACTTCCATGTTTTTCTTCCTTGCTGCCTATTGCAGAAGTGTTTGCTCTGATGCTCAGCCACAGAACATAAGCGCCTCTTCATTAGTGCGTAAGTGATGTTTTGGCTAATTGTTCTCATTTTCTGTTCAAATTAGGCATCTTCTAAGTGTTGTTTATTGTTTGGATTCTTATAAAAAACCAAATTCTCCCAATCCTAATTACTGCCAAGAGCCTGGCTGCTGACATGCTGGGTGGATATTGTACAGCTCCAAGGATGGAGACTCACAGCCTATTGGGGCAACCTTATGGGCCACCCAGCAGCCAAAAATTACCTCCTCATGACCTCTTGGTAGAGAGCAGCGAGGATGGCTCACATGGGGGGCTTTCTTCCTTGTGCATGGATGAAGGTTCTCCATCAGCAGAGTGGGGGGGACATTTCCTTACAGTCCTCTGTCGCTGCTGCAAATCAGTGTTTCCAAGGCTGGGAAACAATTCCTTGGTGAAACCAAAGAGCAGACCAGCAGTAGTTTTTAAGCTTGCTCTGTCCCACTGGGCATTATTTCCATGTGAGGAATACCTGAGAGCATGGGATAGAGTCAGCAACTAGCCCAAGGTCATGGGGGAAGTCAATGCTAAAGGGAAGAATTCTCTTTTTTAACCTCTGTGTACCTGGACAAATGAATTTCACAGAGACCATGTGCCTGTGACCTACTCCCAGGTCCACAGAGAGGTGGTGCCTCGTGGTGATGTCCATGGAAGATGAAGGTTCCTCCCAGCCAGAGGGATGAGGGATTTGGTTGTATTAGTATTTGAGCCAGAAGCCTTCAGTGAGGCCAGAGTGGCAGGAGTGTAGATGTCTGCCAGAGACTGCCTGTGCCCAGGGATCCTACAGAATAAATAGGATTTATTTCCAGTGTTTCTAGTATTTATTTATCTTATTTATAGTATTTACATTATTTATATTTTTATATGTATATATTTATTAACTATTCAGTTATATATGGGATTTATTTATGGACTTATTCCCACTGCTCTCACTGGGTGTGCAATGGTCAAGCAAGGTTCCAGCACTGAGGGGCTTCTTGCCTCAGTTTCCCTCCCCAGCACATGAGCTGCCCAAGTTCATGGGTAGCCAGGGCAGGTTACATCTCATTCACACACACACACCCCCTTTCTCTTGGGTCCTGCTTCTCAGGGTGGGCTGTGGACCCTGAAGGACCAAGGAGCAGGAAATCCTTCAGCCAGGTCAGTCACAAGCCCCATGGAAAGCCTCTGGTGGTGGATGAAGCTGTTTCTTGTTCAATTCTGTGAGGGCTTTATCTGTGTTGGGTGAGGGGATTTCTCCTCCTGAACTTCTGGATGGGATGGGCAGAGCATTTCTCCCTGGTGCACCAAAGGATGGAGTGGGCTGGACTTGACTCTGGGGGTTTGGGATCAGAGGGAACAAGCAAAAAAATGTGCTCACAGTGGCATTTGCTGGTGGATGTGAAACAATTAAAGCACATTTGGCAAAAATAAAAGAAGGAATGAATGAATGCTTTCCATTTTTATCTGGAAATTAGGGGAAAATGACAGAATTAGGTGTTTCTTGGGTGTTGTTTCCCGCTTCTTCTTTGTCTTGCATTCTGCTTCTTTTGTTACCTTTATTCCCTGAAAAAAAAAAGATACAAAACTTAAAGGAAACATTTACCCTCTTTGTAAGGTATCAAAACGAGTACTAAGAAAATTAATTTCCCCCTGAAAAGTAATATTGTGAAACCAGATTTATTTTTTTTTTTACCAAACCAATTATTCTTTCCCTCCCACCAACTTCCTTTCCTAGCAGAGGAAACAAGACAATAAAGGCTTCAATGGAAAATTTTGGACTGCCTCTACTACTAATGAATTGCCTGTTGCTAATGTTCTGTCATTCATCTCAAGCCCTGGAGGTACTAAGGATGTGGAGCAAATGAGAATTTGTAGTAGCTATAGAGATGAATGAGTCAGCACTGGAGACTTGCTGCCTGCTTTTCAGAGACACAGCAGAGATAATGTGGGGAGGGATGTCCACGCAGGAAGGCTGGACCAAGATACAAAAGGGCAGGAAATCCATGCTCCTCCTTGTTCTGAAGACAGGCTGGGACAGCTGGGGGTGTTCAGACTGGACAAGAGAGGGTTCTGGGGAGACCTCAGAGCCCCTGCCAGCGCCTAAAGGGGCTCCAAGAGCCAGAGAGGGACTTTGGACAAGGGTCTGGAGGGGCAGAACAAGGGGGAATGGCATCCCACTGTCACAGGGCAGGGTTAGAAGGGATATCAGGGAGAAATTCCTGGCTGTGAGGGTGCTGTGACCCTGGCACAGGCTGGCCAGAGAAGCTGTGGTTGCCCCATCCCTGGAAGGGTCCAAGGCCAGGTTGGATGGGGCTTGGAACAACCTGGTCTGCTGGAAGGTGTCCCTGCCCGTGGCAGGGGAGTGGAACAGGATAAGCTTTAAGGTCCCTTCCAACCCCGGGCATTCTGTGTTTCTGTGATTTTATCTAACCTATTCTTGAAAATCTCCAGGGGAGGACATCTCCTATCTGGGTGAAAATGCTAATAAGACTGCTTGTGCTGTAAGATGGGACATTTTCCATTGCCTTCTGAAATTTCTGATCAGATCCATAGCTATGTCTGTACTAGTAAATTAAAGAGTCCCAGGACATGTTCCTGGGTGTGGAAGCATCATGTAAACTCCAGTTTTCCTAGAACTGTCCCTAGCCTTCTTCTCACACTGAGTTTGGTAGCCCACACTCCCAAGCCAAGAACTTATCCCTACAATCGGTTTGGATGCAACCACCTTGGTTTTAGAGGTTAAAGAGGTTTAATAGCATGAGTGAGGGCTATCCCAGACTCCACTGCCAGAGAACATTCCTGGGCAGATACCATTGTTTTTTCAGCTATGAGTGTTTATTAAAGTAACCGTGTAGGCAGATGGATCCAGTTTTCTCAGGTGGAAGGAAGGGGCAGAATGTTTTCTTCCATCCAGAAAAGGCTGTTCAGAGAGGTGTTTGGCAGCTCTGGCAAAGGCTGAGCTCTGTCTCAGGGGTCACTTGATACATACCTTTAGTAGCTGGAGGAGACACAATGTCTGCTGATTCCACAGGGATGGGTTGTATGAGTAACTAATGACTAATGGCCTAGTGTTTATTAAGACGCAGAGCATGGAGATGGATGATACAGGCTTTGCTGGTTTTGCACAGCCTGGTTTTTGGAAGTGCAGGGTGACCACAGAGGTGGCTTCTGTGAGAAGCCGCTGGAAACTTCCACCATGTCCAGCAGAGCCAAGCCCTGATGGTTCTGAAGATGGACATGCTGCTGGCCAAGCCTGGGACAATTAGAGATGGTGGTAACGCCTTTGTGATAACAGATTTAAGGAGAAAATCAAAGTGGAGTGCAGTTTTTTTGTAGCCAGAGAAAAGGAAGAGGGGAGAACATGTGAGGGAAACAGCATGGAGACACCAAGGGCAGTGGGGAAGGAGGTGCTTCAGATGTCAGAGACAAGATTCCTCTGCAGGCCGTGGTGATGTCCATGGTGAAGCAGCTGTGCCCCTGCAGCCCATGGGGATCCACGGGGGATGCAGAGATCCACTTGCAGCCCATGGAGGAGATGCCCATGCTGGAGCAGATGAATGCCTGGAGGAGGCTCTGATCCAGTGGGAGACCCAGTGGAGACAAGGGGCCTCTACTCCCAGGCTGGAGCAGCCTGTCCTTTGAAGACTGCGCCCTGTGGAAGAGTGGCCCATGCTGCAGCAGTTTTGGGAGGAATGTTTGCCTGTGGAAGATGCTCACATTGCAGCAGTTTTGGGAGGACTGGTGCTCGTGAGATTGGAATCATGCTGGAGAAGTTCACAGAAAACTGTCTCCTGTGGGAAGGGACCCCATCATGTAGCAGAGCAAGGGCTTCTCTCCCTGAGCGGTGGAAGAAAATCTCAGGTGATGAACTGACCAAAACCCCCACCCTCTGTCTCCCTGAGCTGTCAGTGCAAAGGAGGAAGGGATTGGGGTAAAAGCTGTTTTAAGGGCTTATTTTACTTATTATTATCCTCCTCTGACTTTTTTAGTAATAAATTCATTTTGTACTTCTAAGTTGAGCCTGGTTTGCCCCTGGAGTGTTTTCTCCGAGTCCTTATCTCACCTCATGAACCCTTCATTTAATTTTTTCACTCTGCCCAGCTGTAGCAAGGGAGGGTGAGTGAGTGAGCATCTGTGGTGGTTGCCTGTCATTTGGCCAGTGTCAGACCACAACACACAGGCAGAGAGCTGTTCTGCCACACTCTTGATTTCCTCTGGATGTAGTCCATCAGCTGGGAAAGACCAGTGATGTCTCCAACCTGGGGACACTTGCAAGATCTAAGTTGGAGTATGTGGCAATGTATTCCCTGCAATCAGTTCAAGGTGGACAACATCCAGCCCCAAAAGCCAAAGGGGAGCTGCTCAGCAGTGTAGGTAAAACTGAATTTTGCTGCTTTGACTGTGTGCAAACTGGAGCTGGTGTGTGCATGCCTTAGGACATGGTAGAGCAGGAGGAAGAGATGGAGGTGGCATTCAGGTGATGGAGTCAACATGCTTGAGCAGCTATTCCTCTGCTCCTGCTCAGCTGGGTCACCTCAGAGAGACCTTTGGGCACATGGAGCTGGATGGGACCCTCTGAACCTTGAAGTCCAATTACCTGGTTTGTTATTTAGTCTTTATGAATAACACCCAAGGCTCTGTCTCAGAAATGCAGAATTTTTAGTTGCATTATGCCAGCAGGAAGGCTGTGCTGAGACCTCAGTCTCTGAAGATTTGAAACTTGTTTACAGTCTGGGCCAATGGACAGGTTATAGTTTGCTGTTTTATTTGGTTTATTTCTCTCTTATATTTTTTCTGTTTTATTGGCATACTTAGTGACTTTCCCCTGTCCAGATGTCGCTGCTCAGTGTCTCCGAGTACAGTATCCACATCGTTTGGCTCTGTAGCTAGGACGTAAACATTTGGTATCAAATGTTTACTTCCTGGTATCAACTTTGGAAACTTCCTGGTATCAACTTTGTTTCTCTAGCTCTTCCTAGATTAAATCTCTTTTTCTTAAACAGAGATGGAGACTATTGCCCTTTGGAGATGAGGTCCCCATTCCTACTGAAGACTCACGAGTCCTGTTTGTGGGCATTACGGATTCATTATGAATCCCTCATTTACTCTTTGATAACAAGGATGTCCATACTGTTCTCCTTCTTCTCCTTCTTAGGCAGTTACATCCCGTAGCAATAAATTCTGGTGATTAGTACCAAGCCTAGAATTGACTACCAATTCCCATTCCATCTTGAGCATGGCAGTCAAGGTCAGTCCCCTCCTTCTTCTGTGATTTCCCAATCCTCCTACACATTGGTGCTCCCAATTGCATTGTGTCATTAGGAGGTGTCATCAACGTTGCCCTACTTTTTAGTGCCAAAGTCAACTTCAAAAATGTTAAACACTGCTAACCTTCTTCCAGGCTGCAGCTCAGCCTTCCAACATTCATCACTGTAATTTCCCTTGCCTGGGTTTCCGTTCTGCTGATGTTCATGTTCACTGGCTTAATTAATAATTTCTCACGTGGCCCTGGATAGAATGCTTTGCTGAAACCAAATAGATTTTCACATTTCTTTTGTCTGTTAAGTCAGTTATTGTGTCAAAGGACATGTCAAACATCTCTCCTCCTCCCCTTCCACACACTTCTGTGTCTGGTGAGACCACCAGCTTCTTTGGGATGCGGGAGCTGATGCTGGAGGGCAGATCCCACTTTTATTTGGTGGCTTCAAGCCACCACTGTAACACAAAGTAAATAAAGAGGAGAGGGATCAACTAATTTAGATTACCCATCCTTTCTTTTTTCAGATAAATCACTAAGACATATAATGTTATAGATATGTCTCCTCATGCATTTAGAGCATGACCTTTCCTTTTCCTGCCTCCTGCCAGCTAAACAAGCTTTCTAAGTACTTCTGCACTCAGTCTTGCATAAATCTCATATATATATTCATATGGTGTCCTTGGCTAAGCCTTGCTCCACTGGGGCAAGAGCAAGGATGCTCTTCTACTATTGTGGTCAGCACCAGCCGGGCAAGGGGTTAAAGGGCCATTTTAGGAAAGTTTTATAGAATGGAATTTTTATTTCTCTTGTTGTATAACTCAATATTCTGGATACCCTCACAATGTCCTTTTTATTTATATCTGTAGATATATATATATATATATATATATATTTATTTATTATTATGTTTATATCTATGTATATCTATTTTTTATATATTATTGAAATACTATACACAGGAACTGGGCTGTTCACCAAGTTACTCCTTTAGACTCCAACTCATTTCTTCTCCCCAAATCCAGCTCTGCAGGTGTTCTATTGCAAACACATTTTGCTTTCTATTAGTAACTGCTTTATTTTGATTAATAGCTCATTATATGGCATCCTGGATTGCAAGTGTCTATTCTATTTGCCATCTCTTAGAGGTGTGGCAGTTATCTTCTGTTAATTGGGCAGTTTTCTTTATCTCTTCCACAAACCAATCCTCCTCCTGGCAGACATCTGCTGTTAATGGCCCATTGAGTGTCACTGCATGACTGATAAAATTACATCATCCCATTGTGAGATGCTCCACCCAGAGGGGGGGAGCCAAGCATTCCTAACTGGATATAATCTGAGATTTTGGGACACCAGGGGAGCCTTCTCCACTGGTTCCCAGAAGAAGGCCAGGCCCATCTACACCACCACGGGACCTTCAGAGGAAGACTACACCCTTCTACAGGCTCACTGCTCCAACAGAACCACACCTGACACTGCAGGAGCACTGCAGCCACCATTCCAATTGGACTGCTACCAACACCCTGACCCACAGGGTGTCAGGTTGTATTCTGACTCTGTCAGTGTTGTTTTGCATTACTGCTTTTTTTTTTTTTTTATTTTCTTCCCTAATAAAGAACTGTTATTCCTGCTCCCATATCTTTGCCTGAGAGCCCCCTTAATTTAAAAACAAAAAGAATTCAGAGGGAGGGGGTTTATATTTTCCATTTCAGGGGAGGCTCCTGCCTTCCTTAGCAGACACCTATCTTTTCAAACCAAGACATATGGCAAACTATTCTTTCAATTAGTAATTTCTTTTTGATCAAAAAGTGGCTCCAGCAGAGGGGACCCTGCAGCACTTTGCACACACAGTGTGCACATGGATACACTGTCGGTGCTGTGGTGAGTTGGCTGCAAGCTGTGGTGTTAACACTACGAACTAGGTTTTGGTGCTGAGAAGGTGGGGAGACTGTTGTTCTTTAAGAAAAATTATGAATGTTTTTAAATGTTAAAAATAAAACTTTACATTTTTAAGAATTATTTTAAAATATAATTTAATTATTTTAATTTTAAACTGTTTTTCAGTTGTTTGAAGTTTTTTGTTTTGGTTTTTGTTGGGGGGTGGGATTGTTTGGTTTATTTTTTTGGTGGAGCTGTGATTCAACCTGGAAAAGAGAATGTTGTGTGGAGACCACACAGCACCTTGCAGTGCCTGAAGGGGCTTACAAGAAGCCAGGGCACTATTCATCAGGAACAGTAGTGACAAGATAAGGTGGAATGAGTTCAAATTGAAGTAGAAGAAATTTAGATAAGATACTGGGAAGAAATTCCTCCCTGTGGGGGTGGTGAGGCCCTGGCACAGGTTGCCCAGAGCAGCTGTGACTGTCCCATCCCTGGAAGTGTTCAAGGTCAGGTTGGACAGGGCTTGGAGCAACCTGGTCTAGTGGAAGGTGTCTGCCTGTGTCAGGGGGTCATAAAGAGATGATTTTTAAGGTCTCTCTCATTCCAAGACATTTTGGGATTAATTTGATTAGTTAGTATATAGCTTCACTACAGAAGGCCATTGGTTTTTTTAAGACCACCACCTTCTGGTTTTTCCCCTTTCTGAACAGCAAAGCACCTGCACAGCATCACATATCTTTAACCCTTTTAAAACACAAGAGAAAAAGAGCAACAGCCAAGCACCATTAGTCAGGCACCAGCAACCTTGCAAAGTATTCCAATGAGAAATCTCTGTCTGTTTTCTAATTCAGCATCTGCAAAGTTGGGCAGATGAACACCCTTTGAGAGCTAATAGTGTCTTTGTGCTGGACGAATGGGAAAAGGAGAGGTTATCCAGATGCAGGAGAAGGAATTTCTTCAGACCTGATTGCTGAGCTTCAGGCTTCCTCCCAAATTTCACTCTGCCTTTCACCTTGAAGGAGGCTCAGGCCATGGGCAGGGACATCTTCCACTAGACCAGGTTGCTCCGAGCCCCATCCAACCTGGCCTTGAACACTGCCAGGGATGGGGCAGCCACAACTTGCTTTAAGGGAGAGGTGATTTCCTGGTGTCTCAGAAATTCTCCCATGGCTCTGTGTAACCCACAAGGCTGAGAGGGTCTGCAGCATTTGGCTGGTGGGAATTCTGGGATGACACAGGACAGGTTGTTTCAGACATTGATTGTCTGTAGCATCTCCAGAAAGCCAGCCAACTTTCACAGGAGATACAAGGGTCCATTGCTTGATCCTGATCCCAGAGCATGGGATGAATTGAATGTGTTCTTGAGATTCTCCCCAGCCCCATTTCCCAAGATTCTCTTTCATGCTTGTTCTAGGACTGCATACTAACATGGCATGCTGATCCCTGTACGTGGAGGATTTTCACCCTCCCAAGAGAGATTTCTCTTTTATGATCAGTTGCAATTTGTCTCCCTGGCTGCTCTGAAAATTGGAAGCGCATCTGTTGCCTTACAGGATGGTTTTCTAGTTGGGTTTCTGCTGGTACCTCTAGGCACTGAAGTCTTGGCAGTATTTTGGGTAAGTGTTTGCAAAGCTCAGCTCTTTGAGTTATGTGGTTTGGGACAGCCCTCAGCTTCTTCTAGAACAAAAGATCTTGCAGTGTGGTGCCATGTCCAGAGCTGGCAGTGAATAACTGATAGATGTTTCTTTAAATTTAACACGCTGTGGTTGTGAGTTGCAGCCAGATGTGTCTGTCCAGCCCTTCCTATCTCAGTCTTGGGTCTTGATGTCTAGTAGTCCATCAGTGGTGACATAGATGTCATCATCTTTCTCACACCCTCTTGGGCAGTAGGGGTGCTCCAAGGAGTTAGTGCTGGGGTCTAGTAACCAGGCTTTGGACTATGTCACACTGATGTTTGATATGGAAATTGGGTGGGAAGTCAAACTGGATGATTGTGTAAAATTGGTCTTTTCATGTCAGACTTAGGACATGATGCAAAATAGGAGAAAACAGAGGCTTGTCTTGTATTTATGGCCTGGGAAGAGTGAAGATGTGAAGGGGGTGCACTGCTGTACCCTGCTTTGATACCCATGTTGCTCTAATGAGGGGAGCTGTAAGCACTGAAATAGAGGCTGTATTTTGTTTTAATGCTTGCAAACAGTTCCGATTTAACCTGGTCCCCAGTCTGGATTTCAGCAAACACCACATTCCAGCCCATAGAAGTACTGGTGGCTGCTAGAGTCTGGCAGTGTCCAGGTTCAGGGCCATGCCCCTGACATAGAAACTGCATTCATGTGCTATGCTGAAGGGGAAGTGAGGGGAATCACCATGACCTCAATTGCTGTGCACACTCCATCCTTCTTTGCTGTGTGTAAACATCCCATGGGACGCTGCACAGATGCTGGAAATGTGTTCAAGCTTCCACAGGAACAAATGATCAAGGATATTCTACTTATGAAATATTACAGGAAATTACTGTATAAAGTTCAGTGTAAGATCTTGCGTAAGGAGAAGATACTTGATTATAAAATACATTAAAAACTAGATTTTTCCTCTTTTCCATTGATTTAATTCATTTTCACTCACCCTGCAGGTAGAGAGATGTCCATGTGTAGGTGATCTGACAAGGATCACTGGTGGACAGCCTGAGGGACACCAGCTTTTGAGTTCTTATGTCATTCCTTGGGTTTTTCTCAGCTGATGACTACAAATTCAGTTTTGCGTGGGTCTTTCATATCACTTAGGGGTCATTTATCTCAGATTCATTCTTGAATAGCCCATCAATAGGGCTCTGATGCTGAACACATCCAAGGATGGGGTAGCCACAGCTGCTCTGGGCAACCTGTGGCCAGAGCCAGACAAGGAAGAATTTCTTCCTCATATTCCATCTAACCCTGTGCTCTGGCAGTGGGAAGCCGCTCTCCCTTGTCCTGTTCCTCCAGACACATGTCCAAAACCACTCTCCAGCTCTCTTGGAACCTCTTTAGGTGTAGGATGCCTTAAATATCCGATAGACAATTTACATTTGCAGCACTATGTTCCTCCTGTAATTTTAACTGGTACTTTGTGTGGTGGTTTTGGTTCACCAATTTCAGATTTCCCCAATTTTGAGATTTCCCCAATTAATGCACTGATGAGTGTGGTGGGTTCAGCACTGGCCAATCACCAGTGTGCTCACTTCCTGCTGTGAGACAGGATTAGGAGAAAGGCAAAGCAGGCTCAAAACTTTAAAAGGGTATAAAGAAAATTTTATTAAAAGTAACTAAAAGGAGAAAGGTAGTAAGAATCAAAACAACCCCTTCAGAACACTTCTCCTCCCCCCACAATCTTTTCTTTCCCACTGACAATGTAAAGAAACAAAACCTAAAATTTCCAGTCAGTTTAGCACCTCTAAAATAGTCTTTTTTCAGTTCACTTAGGGAGAGAAGTCCCTCTTGTTAAGGTTATGGAGACTTCTTCACAAGAGGTAAGAAAACATTTCCCTCATGGCTTTCAATTTCCTCTTGAATAGCGGCCACCTGGGGAACCCTGCCATCATGAAGTCCTTCCCATTGCCACAAGCCTTCCCACAGCTTGTTGATGGGCTACGTTGACTTATGGGATATTGTTTTAAAGATGAGCTATTCAAAGGCAAAAGTTCTCATTATCTATCTCTAAAATCATCATCCCTGAGAACAGAGATCTTCTTCTCCTGGAAGCACAGGACTACTCTATTTCTCTGTTCAAACTTCTCATGGGATCACAGCTATTTCAGCGTCTGCTTACTTTAGCATGGAGGTCTTCACTCAATATCAATTTGAACACTTTCATCTCCCCATGGTTTCATGTGTTATAAGGATAAAGAGTCCTTTCTCCATTGCCTACAAGAGGATTTAAACTCCAAAAATAAGGCATCTCGTAACCCCTCCCATCTGGGACTTGACTTCTTCCTCACTGACGTTGGTATCTTCATGTTGTTCCTTTACATGCTTGCATCTTGTTCCTTTACCTCACTCGAGGGGGTATTGAAGCATTGGAAGGGTGTCTTTTTTGTGTGAAAAACGCCAATCACTTGTGTTAAAACTTTAGAAGTTTAATAGTAATAAACTAGTAATAAAAACTAGGACAATAAGAATTTGGACAATCAAAGTTAGGACAATAAAAGACAATAAAAAGCAAGGAATTATGGACGTCCATGTGCTTTTTGCACTCTGCCACAAAAGCACGCTTCACTAACAAAGGATTAACCCTTAAAAGCAATAGCCTGTTGCATATTTATATATCTCATCTATGATTCAAATGTTCTTTTCAAAAAAAGGGTGTCTCCTGTTTAATTTCTGCTCCCCTCCTCATCTTGTAAATCAATTTCTTGGCCCCTAGAAGTCTGGAAGAAGTCTGGATTGTCCAGATAAGGAGGCAATAATTCTTCTTCTGAAATATTGATGTCTTGTTTCTGTTGCCTTTATGTGAACAATTTCTTGGTTATCTTATCCATTCCTTTATCTAGTCACAAAAAGAATCTTACATCACATAGTTTCTATTTTAATATTATGCTATAGCCTAAAAACTGTATTTAACACACTACTTAAAAAGATTAATACAGTGCTACTAAAAAAATAATACAGCGTAACTTTCCAACATAACACATATAGTGTTCATTTTAATATTTGTGAAGAGCCAATCATATAGTATGCATTTTTCACACTTTGCACCACTTCCCTGAATTTCCTCCCATCCAAACCCCCATGACACTTTATTACAGGTAAGAGCTTTATAAGGGCAGAATGTGGCATTAGGACCCTACCACTTCAGAGCCTGCCCAGAGCCATATTTCATCCGTGTAAGCTCATGCTGAGTCCTTCACTTATGTTTGGCTAAATAATTTTGCATGAATTGGAATTCAAAGAGATCTTGACATATTGAAGAAATCTCTTGAAACAAGCAGCAGTTTAGGAGAGGTGAAGGCAGGGTAGAGGTAGGGATCAGCAGTGGTGCTGGTGCAGATGGGAACAGCTGGTGGAGGAACAATTCTGCAGGGAATCACAAATCACATGCCAGTAATTGTAACTTCATTTTAAAAACAATAAATTAAGAACAAAAGCACTCCAAACTAAATACTTTGGGGCACGCAATGTACTGACATACATGGAGAGAATGTGACATCTTTCCACGTTAGTCAAGACTCGGGTAGATTTTTTTTTGTTCAGCTTTTGGTTTTGTACTTCAGCAGTCATGGATCAGAGAAGGTTCTGAGGACACCCATTAGAGAGGCCAGTAGTGCAGCAGACATGGTCATTGCAGGAAACTGGAAAGTATGGAATGGGTTTGGAAGAGAGAAATGTATTATTATCTATGTATCTATGAAATGTAACAGTGGGTTAGGATGCTCAAACCTGCTGTTGTCACAGCCCAGAGGAGCAAAACCTGGATGTCAAAAGTTAAAAATGTATTAAGTGCATTGCTGGACAAAGTTCAAGGGATATTGTGCATCTCTGGAGATGCCAGGAGGATATCTCCACAGTCCCTCTCTGTGAATCTAGGAGAAAGAAAAATCATTATCACTCATTCTCTGCATTGATTTTTTTGTCTGCAGTGACCTTGGTGCTGCTAGCTTTTCTTTATGCTCCCCAGGGCATAGCTTGGATCAAGCAATTACAATTTTAATAAAAGCTGCCTGGGTGTATGTGTGGTGACATTTGATTTCTGTTATTTTGATGGCTTCTGCTGATCATCAATCATTGTCCCACTACTCTCTCTCCTCCCTGCCATGCTCTCAGTCTTCCATCCCATGTTGGGGTCCAACTGTTGGAGCTTCATTCCATGTTGGACCTTGTGTATTTTTGCAACCAAGACAAAAATCCTGTTAGTGGGGTCACAGCCTCCTCACATTCATGTTGACTTGAAATAAAAAGCGTCATTGCTTGACAGCAGAGCTTAATGTGGGACCACTGAACCTGCCCTGCCTGGCTGGAAAACACTTCATGGTGTTCAGAAAGTGTATGGATGTGGCACTTGTGGTCATGGGTTAACAGTGGGCCTGGCAGTGCTGGGTTAATGGCTGAACTTGATGATCACAGAAGTATTTTCCAATAGAAATTATTCTATGACTCAAGAGCAGGCTTCATGTGGCTGTTGCAGAGATCAATGGAAAACCCTATTCAGGGCAGGATCAGGATTTGACCAAACAGGACAGAGTACAGCCAAGAATGACCCCATTGAATTGCTTTAGCAATGACAGCTTCCAAACAATCATTTTCCCATCCTCCTTTGGGTTGATTTTTTTTCTTGGCTAGCATGTTTGGGGTTTCTTTTTGCAATGCAAAATTGAATTATTGCTTAATATAAACATTTTATGAACTGCTACAGGAGGTGAATTATTTATGGGAAGGGAAGGAGTGCTTTTTCTGAGCCTTTCTGCTCTGTCAGTTGCAATCAATCTAAGAGTGTGTTTAAAGCTTGCATGCTCTGCCTGGGAGACAAGAACTCTGCCTTTTTCCATCATCTCTTCTCTCAATTAAATACTTGCTTAATACATTTGTCCCTAGCATGTTTTAGTTTTTGATTAAGTTTGGAACAACTCCAAAGGAAGAAGTATTTCTAGATGGCCTCATTTTCAAATGAGACAAATAATTTACCCAGCAGGATACAAATGGCTTGGAGAGGCTGTAAACATCTGCTGTGTGCACAAAAGTGCACTGGATGTAACAACAAATCCTCCTTCTAGTTCTTCACAGAAGACTTATAAAAGTGGTGCTTCTATTTTTTAGTTCTTAAATTTACTGCCTGGGAGCTATTTTTTCTTTAAGAAAGGGATTGCTGTGCACACTTTTGTGTGCTGGCAGCTGGGTTTGGCAGGTAGGTTTGGCATAGGTGATGCATGCAGAGACTGTGCAGTGGAGGAATATTTTTATTCAGTTCTATGTTAATGGTACCTTTATTGGGAAGTGGGTTTCTATGATCCAGGTATGTTTTTAAGGCTATTTACATCCACATTACGATGGCACTATCATCTAGTCCAGGTGTCTCTGGCCACATGAGCATCAGTGCAGCACTGTCTCTGAGCAAGTGGCCCATTTGCAACCTCCTCCAGATGTTTCAGGCTGGGCCTGGAGGTGCCAAGAGACCCCAGGACATCAGATCCCTGAGTGGTAACATCCCATCAGCTTTACAAATCATGACAATGCAAGATGCTCCCCAAAATGGGAATAGGCTCTGAGTCTCTTGGGTGTTTCTGTGGTTTTCTCCCAGCCTGTGCAGCTCTCCAGGCTTTGATTGCTGCACACAATATTTCTGGAGCACCTTTGCTGGCACAGGCAGCTGTGCACATAGCCTAGGACTTTTTTTCTCAGGCATGTGTGAATACTGTGTCTCCCTGATACTTTTGGTGTGCTCAGCATGATGCTTTTGATGGAGCACAGTGGGGCCCTCTAGATATGAGTACCTTTCATATAAAGACATAACCCATTTGGTCTGAGCTTTGCTTTCAGAGCTTTACACTCTATGCAAACACTGGAGGAGCCCTTGAAAATAACCAATTAATTATCAATCAACTTTTTCTTTTTTCACAACATGCTTTCTCACATATAAAGTTTTCCATATAAAGCTTGCCTGCTGTCATCCTTACCCCTTTTTTATTACACTGTGACAACTTTGGTGTGGACAGCGTGGTACCTGCAGAGACCACTAGTTGCTTTGTTCACTCATATCAACTTTGTTCGCTCATATCACTTTGATCAACTCATATCAGTCCTTGTTTTTAAACAGTTAGGAGGAGATTTCACAATAAAGCCATCTGTCTATTCCACTGCCTTCTGCTGTCTCTTCCCCATGCTCCCCCAAGGCAGCTTTGGTGGTCCCAGTATTTACAGATTCGGTACCATGGGACTAATCAAGTTCTTACAGAGCTGGAGTCAGTGAGTCCTCCCCATCACATTATTGATTTCTAAGTGATCCTGGCAGTCTCCCAAGCTTGGGGTAGAAAAATGCAGAGCATTTTTTCATTTCCTGCAATTCGTTTGACTTTTGTGTCTCCCTCTGGTAGGGATAACTTCTAAACAAATATATGTTAACTGAAGTGGAATGAACTGAGTATTACACTGTTAAAAGTGATAAACTTTAATGGCCCTTATTTTGCTCTCCATTACACCAACACAGTCCCAGTGACTTGTGCTGGTGTGTTGTATGGTTTCCTAAAGAAATGCATGGGCATCCTAATCTTTGTCTCTTCCCAAAGAAGCTTTCCCAGCTCCTAGTTCTCCCACACTGTCCCCCGAAACTGTCTGCTCACCCCACTTCACTCACAGAGTCACAGAAGGGTTTGGGTTGGAAGGGACCTTAAAAGAGCATCCAGTTCCACCCCTGCCATGGACAGGGGTACTTTCCACTAGACCAGCTTGGTCCACTACTTACTCCAAGCCCCATCCAGCTTGGTCTTGGATGCTTCAGGGATGGGGCAGCAACAGCTGCTCTGGGCAGGGCCTTACCACCCTCATAGGGAGAATTTCTTCCTAATATCTAATCTAAATCACCCTGCTTTCAGTTTGAACCCCTTCTGCTTGGTCCTAGATTTTCATGGTGCTTTTTAGAATAACCTTCCTCACAGCACCCACGACAATTTCAATGGAATAATCCGCATTTCCTCTCCAGTAATTCCACATATGTTATGCAAACTCTGCACCTTAATGTCTACAGCACAAACCAATTTTATAAGTGGATTTTGCAGCCTTTGCAATAACACAGTATGTAAGGGTAAAGATGGGAGGGGAAATCCAACTCAGCCTTTCTCTTAGCTCAGTAATCCTTTATCTTAAAATCTTTGCTCAAGTCCCAGCTCTCTTCTTTCATCTACTTAGCTCACACCCAGATCTGTTATGGTTTTTCCAGTTAAAAAGAATTACAACCTCTTAATTTCCACTACAGAAACATTCAGTGGTGGCATTGCACAGGAAGGCATCAACTGACAAGCAGAATTCAGTCAGAGCCAAAACTTGTCACTTTTGAATGTTAAAAAATACTTTAGATGCATTATATATATAAAAAATTTTGTAAAGAAATAGGACAACCTCAAATACACACATGTAAGCATGGCAGAGGCAGATGATTGGACCAAATGTAGGTTAATCTGCATTCATCCACATCTGTATTGCATTATTCAAGGCTGTGTTGTTGTCACACTACCTATGCTGTGTGCAGCCTGTCTCACTGCCCCTGACATGTGTTACACACTTGGGACGTGGTTGGAAATGGGGAAATGCAGCTCATCAAGCTGCAGAAATGTTTGCTGTGGAATAGTCATCTTGTTAGACCTGTTAGACAAAGTGGACGGATTGAAGGGTTTCCTGGGGAGTAGCTCTTGCAAAAAATATCTGCAACAATATTTTTATTACTATGCATTTTATATAGTATTTGTAAATATTTATATAGTATATAAAAAGAATGTATTTTATTAGTATTATGGTTTTAAATTAGTATTTTATTTGTATAATAAATATAAACAATTACCTGATCTGGGCAAGCTGATCTAGTTGAAAATATCCCTGCTCATTTCAGGGAAGGTGGACTATGTGATCTTTCCCTTCCAACACAAACTATTCCATGATTCTATGATTTTAAACCTCTGCACAGTGGGACTACCACTAGAAGATATGTCTTGAGGATGGATAAAGCATCATGGATTTGAATTCTCCTTCCATTTCCAAGAATAAGATATTATGGACACAAAGATTATATAAATACAAGAGGTTTGGATTATATGTCTGTATTTGACTTTATACACTAAAATGGGATAAAATTGGGAGTCTTTGGACCCTAAGCATGTGTGTGTGATTTGCTTTCACAGGAGGTACTTTTGGCTTGGAGGCTCTAAGATGTTAAAACATAAGATCACTTACATGGTACCTGGCTGTTACAATAAACCAAAGTTCAGTGATGGAACAGAAAACAAGAGTTTATCCTGGCTGCTTGGTCTCGGAGCTGAGCTGCAGGTTTGTCTATTCTGTAGACATCTGTCACAGACATATTTTATGAAAAATCCTTTTGTTGGGGTCTTTTCTCCTGAGAAGCCAAGAGGCCTCAGAAATGAAATGTAAACAATAATTATCTGCTGCTGTGGAATGCAACAGGTGCATCCTTGATTGGTCTCATGTGGTTGTTTTTAATTAATGGCCAATCGCAATCCAGCTGTCTCGGACTCTCTGATCAGTCATGAGATTTTATTATTATTCCATTCCTTTCTATTCTTAGCTAGCCTTCTGATGAAATCCTTTCTTCTATTCTTTTAGTATTGTTTTAATATATAATTTTCTTATAATATATAACATAAAATAATAAATCAGCCTTCTGAAACATGGAGTCAAGATTCTTGTCTCTTCCTTTGTCCTGGGACCCCTGTGAACACCACCACAGGCATCCATTGTGGTGAGAGCAGTTAGAGCTGTGACCTCAGATCAGTATCTCCCTCAGCTCTGCAGGGTCACTGAAGGTGGACGCAGGGATAATGCCAGGCAGCTGCAGAGTTAGATGATAAAGTTATCTTCCACAAGCAGTATGGACAGAAGAAGTGGGTGCTATTCAAGACTCTCTTTGCATTGGACTTTCAGCCGTGTGTCACTGCTCCAGCCCAGTGCAAGGAAAAACTTAATTACCGCAGGGTCAAGGCTCTGGGGAGACCTTGGAACCTCTTCTAGTACTTAAAAGGGCTCCAAGAGAGACAGAGAGGGAGATTGGACAAAGAGTGACAGGATGAGGGGGAATTGCTTTACACTGACAGAGGGCAGGGTTAGGTGGGATATTGGGAAGAAATTCTTGGCTGTGAGGGTGGTGAGGCCCTGGCACAGGTTGCCCAGAGAAGCTGTGGCTGCCCCATGCCTGGAAGGATCAGGGATTCAAGGCCAGGTTAAATGGTGCTTGGAGCAGCCTGGTCTAGTTGAAGGTGTCTCTGCCCATGGCAGGGGGCCAAAACAAGACCGTCTTTAATGTCCTTTCCAACCCAAACCATTCTGCAATTCTGTGACGAGGCAGCATGCCCTTCTGTATCTTTGGGTGCAACACTGATATTCTGGGTATTAACTGTGCCGTGGGACTTGGTTTATTTCTTCTTTACTTAGTGGTCAAGGTCCTTGTTTCTCAGTGTCTCCTCCATGAATGTTCATGGGGATCCCTATTCATAACTTTCCTTTTCCCAGCATTTGCCTGTTCCCACCTTGGACATGTAAACTATTTGAAACCAGGTGACTAGCTCTTCTATGAAAGCCCACTGGAATTGCTTTCATATATTAAATGAAACTCAGATTGTGATGTCTCAATTTTGAGACAAATTTAGGAGAGAACACTCTTCTAATGAGTCATCTCCTCTAAAAGGGTTCCAGCAATCCCTTTCCACCAATGGGAAATTAATATTAATGGATGAAAGTGAAAAAAACCCAAACCCAACACTTTGTTAACAAATAGAATGTCCACAAGGCAAGGGGGAAAAACATAAATAACTGCTAAATATTAAATTGTCAGACCTTACACACACACAGACACTGGAACAAAACCCAAAATGCCAGGGAAAATACCTGCTACAGCATGCAGTACAAAATGGTGCCAGTTTCTCTCTCAGGATAAAAAAACCCAAACAAACAGGAGCTTCTTACAGCAGTTTGAGCAGCAGATGAAAATTTGGTGACTCTCTGGCATCAAGCTCCTCTCCATAGCAGACAAAGCAGCTGGGCTGGAGCCTCTTGGTGTGCTTTCTCTCCCCGTCTCAGTTTCCCAAAGTTAGGGGGCTGGAATGCAGCAACCCATCTCCCACTGCTGCTGGTGGCAGTTCTCTGGTCTCGGACCAGCAGCTGTTCAGTTCACCTCAAAGGCAGCTAAAAGATTGCTGCTGCTGCTTCTCCAAGGCCAGGGAAGGAAAAAGATTCTCGCCTGGGCCAACAAAACCAAGCTAGCCAAGTAAAACCAAACCACACAGGGCCATAGAATGCCTCGCTAGTAAGGCTTTGAAAAAACCAGGTAAAGAGCCCAAAGCTTCCCTCCCACCCTGCCATGTGAGCAATTACATTGTCACGCAGACTAGAAATGAAACACTAAGGAAGAAGGGAAATAATGATTCCCTGCAGGGAGCAGCAAAATACAGCAAGTTGAATTCCATTGCTGCGACAGAAAGGCTACTTTTTGTCAACAGTGATGTCCTGACCTTTCTCCAGAAAGACCCATCCTTCTGTACCCATGAATTGGATAATAATTGAAGAAATTCAGACAAATCTTACTTCCATCTCCATCTTTTGCCTCAAGGGCAAACCTCGCAGTTCCCATGCAATGGGCTGCAGTATCACCCATTGGAGAAGGGACAGGATTTAGGAAACAGGAGCTGGTGATGGGCTCAAGCAGCTTCACAGCAGAGCATCCCATAAAGTCTGGGAAGAAAGGTTTCCCCAGCAATCCCTGCCCAGCACTATGAGAGTAATTGGACCTAATGAACTTTCCCCTAGCAGTGTGAATGGACACTGGTTCAAGTTTCCTAGGGAAGCTGTGGCTGTCCCATTCCTGAAAGTGTTCAAGGCCAGGCTGTGTGGGACTTGGGGCAAGCTTGTTTAGTGGAAGGTGTCCCTGCCTATGGCAGTGCAACTGGAGTGACATGAGTTTTAAGGTCACTTCAGCCATTCTGGTAGTCTATGAATTTGGACCAGAGGTGTTGTCAGCAGTGCCAGGTAGTGAGATGCACTTGTCCTTTATCTCCTTGGGCAGTAGCTCTTCAATTCTTCAACCAACCATCTGTCCTGTCTTTGCTGAAAGCTGATGCCTTTGGCTTCTCTCCTCATCCTGCTGCTAGATCTCCCTCAAGGACTGATGACACTGAGCTTGTGAAATGCAATGGCTTCATTTGACCTTAAAAAGCTTATTTTCCAAGGTGTCCATTAGCACATTTTTCTGCACCAGATTCTCCTCTTACAAGTCACATAATGGATTCACATGGATTCATTCATAGCTTTTGCAGTATGAAACTCTCATTCAGGAATTTTTTTATTGTCCATATTTACCTCTATGGAGCAGCTAAGGGCTACTATGCATATGCTGAAGTTTTCTGATGAACTGAAATAATGTATTTCTAGTTAATCTGCAATTTGTGTCTTCAGACACTTTAAATGAGGTGCTGAAAACATCTCTCTGCCAAGAATCCCACTAGAACCAAAGGCTCACAAGGCCATCAGATCAGGGCTGTTCAGCCTTGGCACAGGCTGCCCAGGGCAGTGGTACAGTCCCCATCCTGGAGGGATTGAACACAGATTTAACAGGGACAGATGGTTATAGCACTTGGAAACACAGGTTAGTGGTGGGCTTGGCAGTGCTGGGGGACTGGTTGGACTTGATAATCTTAGAGGACTTTTCCATTCTTAAAGATTCAGTGATTCACTGTGCCCTTTTTGCATGGGGATGAACAGAGGCAGGCAGCTGCCAGTTTCTCTGCATCCTATCAGATATCTGAATTACTTCATTGCATTCACCATGAACTGCACTAAAAAAATCTTTGCACTTAGAGGAGAGAAGAATTTCCAATGCTATGTTGTCTTTGCAATTTCTTCCACTTTTCCTAACATGAAGGTTTCTTCTTAAGGGTTTTTATTCCTGGGACCCTAATAGATGAGCCTACTTAATTCACATCTCTGTACCTCTGTGCATTTGTGTGTGTTGTCTTGAACAGAGAGTCAGATATGGGATGCTTTTTGGCCCAGCAAACTCAAAAGAGCACTTTGGCTCTATTACGGATCGAGTAAGAGTGTGAGACAAGCCCTGCCTTAGGTTCAGATTGTTTGGTTGCAGCTTTACTCAGGTGACCCACAGCTGAATCGCTCTGGCTTGCAAGTTCTTAAGAATGGCCAATCAGGTCTATTATAAAATAGTTATTGATTGAAAAGACAGAAGCCTAACAGATGAAAGGCCTTAAACAGAGTTACTACACATGATAAAACAAAAGACTACTACTACATTACATAAAACAGTGCATGATATAAATGTATTTATGTTATAGCTAGCAAAGAAACACTATAGATTAGGAGTCAATGTAATTTACCACCAATTCGTGATGGGGTACACAGAGTCCTATCACTCAGCCGCCAGGGGAGTAACCATCAAAGGCATCCTGACTTCAGGGAAAAGACTCCACACATTCTGAGGAATGTGCAGAAGATTTCTGCTTTCTGAAAATATGGTGTAGCTGTTGCAGTTTGTAAACTGAAGTGTATGTCAGTCAGAAATTCTAGCTTATCTTCCCACATCTGCTTCCACAGCAAGATGTTTACTGTCAGCTGAAAGCATCAATCCTGTGGCACCAAAATAACTCAATAAAAGGCAAAACTGTCTCACCTAGGCTTATGTGGTGCTTAACTCAGAGCAAATTACCTGAGTTATTGTACCAGCTAACAAACAACAGATAAGCTTTCTGGTGGGCAGGGGCAGAAGTCCTGCTACAGGCTCTTCTCATGATGTCCTGGTTCCTGCAGCCTATCCATATCTGCCTGTACAACAGTTTGCCCAATCCTACAGCACTCTGTCGATAAAGATGCCGTTGTGTCAAAGCATCCATGCTGTGAACTGCTTTGTTTGTTTACTGTGTGGCAAATTCTACAGTCATCTGTCCTTAAGGAGGACAAGGGAGCTGAGTTGCTGCTCATAAACTAATCCAGTGGAGAATAGACGTACAGGCAATTAAATGGCAGAACTTTGACCTGATCCTGACCCATTTTCCAGGGGTGAACATGACATTTACAGATGGATTATTTCTGCGAGGAAGCTCAGGCTGTGATCACCCTGGGAGCTTTTCCAGCAGGCTGCATGGTCTGGCTTCCTTGGTGACAGCAACATCGAGTTCATAATCTGTACAGGCTTGAGCCTGTATGGAGACAACATGAAAACTGCTACATGGAATGGCCAACGTGTCCCTTCCTTAGCAGAACCCATAAGTTTATAATACACAGGGAAATTCCGAGTGGTACAAACTGGCAAATTTCCACAGGGCTGTGATTCACACCAGGACGTGTCAGTATTGTTTGGCTTAACCTCTCTCCAGATCCCCAGATACACCTTTTCCTGATTTCTGTGATTGCTGCTGTGGGATCTCCAAGTGTTAGGCTCGCCAGGGTCCATGCTGTTCCCTTTGGCAGGTGTTTAGCTGCCAGGGATAGGGATAGCTTTGGGTTCCTGGCCTGTTGCAGATGCTGGTGGATATCCTTTACCAGGCTCAGACTGTGTTCTCCCTGTGGCTGGGGGCACAGGGCACTGGGTGCAGGCTGGAGGCTGGAGAGCAGATCGAAGTTGAAGGCAGCAGTGGAAAGAAGGAAACAATCCTGGGATGCTACTGTTTACCCTGAGGTCTGCAAAGTTGATTTTATGTGACAAAGCTGCCTAGATGTGCCACTTAGTCTGAGCATGAGGATTTATCTCACCTTTTTGCATCATACATGCACCTCTCCACAGTGGCTGGGATGTTACTCTTAGAGTTATTCACCCACAACTCTGTATCTCACTCAGCTCTTTGGCCCTCTGCAGTGTTCACTGTCACCTTCAGTCCCGGTTTTATGACATTTTAATTCTTCCTCCTGAAAGCCCACATTGCATGGTCCTCAGGCAATGCAATATCCATGATTTGGGAGCTGCTGACTCAAATAGCTTTTATAAATGGATGGCAACATGGTTCTGCTCTGCCAAATGATTTGGTTTCATCCTTTCCAGTACATATTCTTGATCATAACCTCCTTCAGCCAGTGCTAAAGTCACCTTGGAGACTCAGTACTTTTCTCCTCTTTTGTGCTGTGCTTGATGGGCCCTAACCAGGGATGTTTAGAGATACTGATCCCTCCCCATCCTGCTCACGTTCACTCCCCATTGTCCATTGCCCAAGTTTCAAATTAATTCATTAATATATTTCACAGTTTTAGTTTTTGTACACAATTGGCTTATCCAAACAGGCTAGCTCTCTGTACATGTGTTTGTGTGTATGTGCATGTCTTAGAGGCTGATTATTAATGTTTGGGGAAAAAATGCTCTTGGCCACCAGGAGCTTCTTTGTACGCTTCAAAATCTCACTGAAGCTTAACAGTAAATTATTGTGTTCAAGATAATAGCACAGGGATTAGAGGATAAATCTGACATTAAGCCTCCGTGCAGGAGCTGGAGATGGGCCACTGGATGCAGCAAGCAGCGACAAAGGTGTTGCACTTGCAGTGGCAAATTTGTACGTTGACAAGACCATTGAAAACAGAAGTTGGTTGAAATTGACCTTTTAACTAAAGAAGGCTGGGATGGAAAATGGAATTAAATGGCTGAATCACGGAATCACAGACTGGTTTGGGTTGGAAGTGATATTAAAGATCATCTTGTTACAGCCCCCTGCCATGGGCAGGGACACCTTCAACTAGACCAGGCTGCTCCAAGCCCCATCCAGCCTGACCTTGAATGCTTCCAGGGATGGGACAGTCACAGCTTTTGTGGGCAATCTGTGCCAGGGCCTCACCACCCTCACAGGGAAGAATTTCTGTCCAATGTCCCATCTACCCATGCCATCTGTCCATAAGAAGCCATTCCCCTTGTCCTGTCACTCCAGTCCCTCGTCTGAAGTCCCTCTCCAGCTCACTTGGAGCCTCTTTAGGTACTGGCAGGGTGTCTAAGGTCTCTCAGAACCTTCTCCAGGTGAAAACCCTCAGCTCTCCAGCCTGTCTCCAGAGCAGAGGGATTCTAGCCCTCACAGCATCTCTGTTGCCTCCTCCAAACTCATTACAACAGCTCCACTATTTTGGGGTGCAGGAGACATGTTGTGTTGCAGTAAAATGTCAGGTGAAGCAAGAAATCCCTCTGGCCCAGAATTTAGGTTTATTTCTCTGTGAGGCAAGAGCACTTTGCACTGTTTACTATTGCATGAGGGACCTCAGCATGAGGCAGAATTCCTCTGGGGCTGGCAATGGGTTAGGAGGCAGGTTTTGGCTCTTGCAGAGCAGTAACCATTGATCAGGCTTGTCTTTAAAATCAGTTGTGTTTGCAGGAGAACGCACCTCTTTCTGCTGAGTCCAAATGTATTTCTCTTTGTTCACTTTAGAAAAGAGAACAGCTTTAGGATCAAAACACAAGCCTGCTCCTCATCTGAGCAATCCTTTCTGAGCAGAATTTGCCTGGAACCTATTTAGGCCAGCATCTTTGGCCAAGCACAGCCAGAACCAGACATCCAGAGGGGGGTTGGAGGAGATTCCTGTATCATGGAATAACTCCTGCTTTGGCTCATGGTTTTTCAGGAGCAGTTAAATGCTGAAGACAACTCTGAATATTCTTGATATCTAAACAGCCATGACTTAATTTAATCTCATTATATACTGAAGTTCAGTGTCCTCCTTTGGCATTGAGTTCAACCAGCCATTATTATGGATTTTGGGTTTCCCACTACTTCATTTCACCAAATACCTCTTTTTCGATTTTAAGAGCAGGAGAATACTTAAGAGTAAGTGACACTGCATTCCAGAAAGGAAAAATAATTTGAAAATCCTGGACATATTTTCTGCTTAGTTTGGGTCAAGTGTGTCTTTTTTTTTTTTGTTGCTGTTTTGTTTAGAGAAACATTAAAGAGAAATCTGATGTTCTGAAACACTCATTGTGAAGCACTTTGCTTCGCAGGAGGATTCATAGTTTTTGGCATTGTCCTGAGTAGAATAAGGGGGGAAAATGGGATAGGAAAGAATTAAAGAAACTGAAAAAGAAAATTAAAGTTTCATTTTAGAATTAATTAAGTGTTTCAGGCCTAACATTTTGTAAAGTTTTCTTTTTTTTCAGTGAAAAATTTGAATATTTTTCTTTTTTCACCAAGATGTCCTTTTCCAGATTAAGCTAGAAATAGCCCTTCTGTGCAGGACTCCAGCATGAAGTCCCCCATCTCCTTTTTCTGCATTATTCATTATTTTTTATGTGTACATCAAGAAGAGGGAATTGGCCTGGCTCAGCGCCAGCAGAGCTGCTGTCAGCAGAGTACATTGAACACCCTGTGCTATTGCTGAGCAAATGTAGCCTCTCTTTAAAGTCCTTCAAAGAAGGTGGAAGCTTGAAGTGGTTAAACCTTGCCCTGTTCTGTCCTTCTTTCCCCCTTTTGTCTTTCCTTTGACCTCAGTAGATAAAGGCAATCTATGCCTACACAGGACTTGACAAGCATCTCCAGAGACAACTGGGAGCTCATTTTAACCCCAGTGTGCCCTGGCTGGGCTGAAAGAGGGTGTTCAGGTCACCTTCATCTTGCCACCAACTTCAGCAATGCTCAGTCAAAGGGAAAATGCAATTAAAACAACCAGGCTGGACAAAGCCTCACGCAAAAGCAGTGTGGTGTTCACTGGCACATGTGGAGACCAGGCTAGGCTTTAATGGATAGGGATCAGGCCACCACCTCCCCAGGCTACTGTCATCTGATAAGATCCACTGCCTATGCATTGGTGAGGCATCTGCCCTGTCCTGTACAGCCTTATGTTCTCATCAGCTCTGTAGATACATAAACTCTCTTTAACCTCGCTGGTTAAAGACAGTTTATGTACCTGCAGAGGTACATGGCTTGCAAAAGGTCACCTGATACCTGATACACTCTTTTTCACTGAGTTTTATTTCAGGCCAGCACTGGGTTCCCTGTCAATTCTAATTATTCTTTGTAAGGTGGGACCAGAGAGAGGCAGAAAATTAGGAGACATGTAATTGGCCGCTATTTCAGTTCAATCCTCCATTTCACACTAAAAGAGCAGTTCTTAAAATCTTCCTCAGCAAAATTAAGAGCATTGAAAATCCCTTTGATAAAGAATTTGAGAGCTGGACTAAGCTGTGCCTATTGGTTACATCCAGACTGAGCTGGTCCATGGTTCATGGTTGCTACTTGAGCAAAGGTTTAAGTGAGCTGTGAGACCAACCTCTTTCAGGGTGGGTTCTAGCACGTTCCTTGAATACTCTGAGAGCTAATTTGGTGTGCAGAATTCTTCAAAGGCCCAGACACCACCATGAGCTGCTGTTCTGAAAATAAGGGGAAAGTAACATTTCCAGGGCTCATTTCAGATTGCAGAAGGAATTTGTAACTTTTTGGGTACCTTCCCCACAAATGTGCCTTGGAATGTTGAATAATAATGAGGGAAGTCTCAGAATGACAGGATCTTTCTCCAAACCAGCATAAGTTTTAGGAGCAACCAATATGGTACCTTAGAATACAGATATTTTTTACTATACCCAGAATATTTTTTTAAATTAACTCTTAAAGCTACTAATTTTCCTCCAATTTCTTCACTGAATATAAGAAGTATTTAAATGTATAACACAACATCTCTGAGTGACATAAAGGTCCTGGAGAATCAGGCCAGTTCCAGATGATAGAATCACAGAATGGTTTGGGTTTGAAAGGACCTTAAAGACCATCCAGTTCCAACTCCCTGCCATGGGCAGGGACACCTTCCACTGGACCAGGTTGCTCCAAGTCCTGTCCAGCCTGCCCTTGAAGACTTCCAGCAATAAGGCATTGCATAGGAAATGCAACACAACTGCCTTGAGAGAGTGCAGCTGTGCCATGCACTGTTTGGACAACATGAGGTCACAGTGACATGGAACAGTATCAGACAGAACTCTGATTGAGAGTCATCAGACTTGGAAGGGGGATGTAGGTCACCTTCCTGAGACATCCCCTTCACCCCTACAAGCAATAGAGATGCAGACCCCAAGCAGGGCACCTGCCTCCTCTCTCACACTTTGCATTAGGGAACTCCCTGTGCCTTACACTCAAACATGGAGATACAGGTTGCAAAGTTGCTAGCACACTCTTGTTTCCAATCCTGGCCTCTTGTAACTAATGTTTTTCCAAGCACTTGTCTGGTTGGATTCAGGAACTGGCATATTCCAAGGGCACTTCCCAGCAGATTGTTTTCCGTCACTCATCTGTGGTAGAGATGGAGAGACTTAGGAATTAGTTCTCATTAACCATGCTGAGTTTCTGGGCACTGATGAGATCAGCAGAGTGTGTCTGTTCTAGTGTCTTGGTTTGAAAAGACAGGTGTCTGCTTAAGGAAGGTAGGAACCTCCCCTGAAATGGAAAATTAAATGAAAACCTCCTCCCTCTGAATTATTATAATTTTGAAATTAAGAGGCTCTCAGGCAAAGACATGGGAATAGGAACAACAGTTCTTTGCTAGGAAAACTAAAAGTACAAATGTAATAATACAAACAAAAAAAGCCTACTGACAGAATTCAACCTGACAGGGTGTTGGTAGCAGTCTGATTAAATGCTCCAGTCCTCCTGCAGTGGCAGATGTGTTTCTGTTGGGGTAGTGATCCTGTAGGAGGGTGTAGTCTTCCTCTGAAGGTCTGATGGTGGTGTAGAATTGCCTCGTCTTCTTCGAGGAATCCAGTGGAGATGACAGCTGCTCCTCTGGGAATCCAGTGGGGAAAGTTTGCTCTGGTGCCCAGGATCTCAGATTATATTCAGGAAGAAATGCTTGGCTCCTTCCCCTGGGCAGAGCATCTCACAATGGGATGCTGTAATTTTATCAGTCCTGCAGTGACAGTCAGTGGGCCATTAACAGAAGCTGTTTCCTGGAGGAAGGATTGGGTTGTGGAAGAGATAAAGCAAACTGCCCAATTAACAGAAGATAACTGCCCCTCCTCTAACAGATGGCAAATAGAATACACACTTATCTTACAATCCAGGACATCTTGTAACACTTTAATTAAAGTTTATGTGTTGCCTAAATATCATAATAGGCTTTGAAACCAGCCTGTTGCACCAGCTGTAGCTGTAGAAAATGGTCAGGGATCCTCTCCTCCTTCTGCTGTCTCTGCATGCTCTGGATGTCAGGTATGGAGAGCTGGACACACTGAGTGTTTCAGTGGTCTAGTCAGAACTGTCCCTACCCATGGCAGGGCAGTTGGAATGACACGAATTTAAAAAGTGTCTTTCAAATCAAACCAGTCTGACTCTGTGTATGTGATAACAAGGGGGAATGGCTGGTCCATCCCAGATGTGGTAGAGCTCCATATGAATGTGGCCCATGCTCTCTCACATACTTGAAGGGACCAGTTGTAGTGTAATAGCTGGTGATGTTAAAAAATTTGCCTGAAAAGGATTTAGATGTTGATTTGGATTTAGAATATAAACACAGAATGACAGAATGGTTGGGATTGTAAAGGACCTTTAAAGGTCATCTTATTGCAACCCCCCTGCCATGAGCAGGGACAACTTCCACTAGATCAGGTTGCTCCAAGCCCCATCCAACCTGATCTCAAATTCTTCCACGGATGGGGCAGCCACAGCTTCTCTGAGCAGCCTGTTATTTCTAGATGTGCACTGAATACATGTGACACACTGGTATTTAGAATTCCTTTGTCAACAAACTGTGGTATTTCTAGATCAGTAGCCTTCTATCCTTGGTTTCCAGAGGTTGTGGATGAACTATTCCAGAGCTGGTAGACACAGTGCATCAATGTGCCCTCACCTAAGAATGGCTGTTTTATTATCTGCCTGCAAAGGCTCATCTTGGGAGACATAAAGTAGTCAAGGGTGAAGTCTAATCACCAAGAACAGTGGAGCTGAGTGCTCACAGAATTGTTACATCTGCATTCAGACCAGCAAAGCAGGGATGGAGACAAGCAGTCTCATTTTTCACACTCAGATGAAACTGATTGTTGCATTAAGAGCCCAGTTCTGTTGCAGAAATGCATTCCCTGACAGCCCACAGGGAATAAAAGGCTTTTCTGTGCCTTTTCTGCGCCTTTTCTGCAGAGATCACAGGGGTTTTGGGGAAAAGCCTGTCACTTCCTGCATGTTTATGTTTGCATTATATATCTGCTAATGAAGTTGCTAGGCAATGTGGTAACAAATACAGGCATGCTGTTTTGGAGCTCACTTCTATATAAACCAGCAGTCTATGAGCAGAAGAATGAATAAATCCTGGTTTGTGTTCCACCTTTAAAATCCACTCCCTACAACCACAGTACAACAGCCTTCATCCTTTGTCTCTGGTTCTGTAGAGGCAATCTGTGGTCTTGCTGCTTGACCTCATGATCCATGGGGGCTAGTTGTTCAGCTGTCCTGAGAATGAGTGAGAAACATGAACTTTACCTCTTTCCCTCAGCTGCAGAACACCATTTGGATACTCCCCATGTGCCCATTCACTGATCTTGAGGAAAGCTATTGTGATTTTCACCTTTGAGATTTCTACTTCTGCCACAAATACAACAGAAAACAGCTAATGGGTTTTGAAGTCACTAGTGTGAGAAACGACACTCACTTTTAAAATTTCAAAGGCTGATATTAAACCTTAACAAAATACAACAAAACACTGAATAAGGGAAAATTACAGTGCTGGGAGCGTGGAACTAAACTGCCATGTGCTTGTCCACAAAATGGCTGCTCCACCTTTTATACTCCTGTTGTTGCATCAGGTAACCCCAGCCCCTCCCAAAGTCCATCAGTCAACTCTTCTTCTCTGTCTATTGGTGGAGACCCCTTTCTTGCAATTTGATTAAGGTCAGGTGTTGCCATGCTGTGCCCCCCAGTAACAAGCCTGCCCTCCCCCCAAATGCCCTCGCTGCCAAGGCCATCCCGTGACAACAATAAAATGGGAGGGGAAAGAGGAGTATGGGGAGAACATATCACAATAACATAACTATACACCAATAAAACTTCTTAACATATGCATAATATTAATCTCTTAATTGTGAGAGCCAACCATTGCATTGCATATACTCATTTATAACATTAGGAAAGAAATCTGAGACAGATAGATATGGGCAGAGAGAATTAGTCCACCATTTAATTTATTTCCACAGATTGAAGATATATAGTCTACTTTGGAACAAAAGTGGATCCAAGGAAGAAACCTCTTCTGAGGAGTTTAGGATGAACTTTGAGTTTATCATTTTGGCTTGATTTGAGGCAATTTAAAGGAGAATGCTCATGTCTCCCTTAATAGGTTCTAACAATCCAGTAAGAAACAGAGATGAGTAGATTACTGAAAAAATAACAGTTTACTAACAAGCAGCAACAGGCAAAAATAACAAATAGATTTGTGAAAAACGCCAATCACACGTTTTTTAAATTTTAAAAGTTTAATAGTAATAAAATGGTTATTAAAATAGTAATATAATTAGAGCAATAAAAATTTGAACAATTGAGATTAGAACAATATGAGGCAATAAAAACAAAGAGTTACGGACAGTCCGCTTACCTCTTTCTGGTCTAAATAAGCCTGAAAAAGGACACCCGTTAACAGAGGATTAACCCTTAAAAACAATAGCCTGTTGCATATTCATACACCTCATACATGATGCATAAATTCCATTCAAACACAGGATTCTGTCTGATCAGTGTCAGCTTCTTCCTATTAATCCTAACGGTGTCTTCAGGGCTGAGCGAGGCAGGAAGAAGTTCGTTTCTTCTGATAATGGAGCAATAAATTCTCTTTCTCTGAAATATTTAGGTGTCCTGTGGCTGCTATAGCCTAGTTTTGATTTTAACATTATGTTATAACCCAAAACTATATTTAACCCACTTCTTAAAAAAATTAATACAGCATAACTTTCTAATGTAACGCAAATAATATTCATTTTAATATTTGCGAAAAGCCAATCATAAAATACCCATTTTTCACAGATTAAAAATTTCTAAATCTCATGGACTGCCCTCAGAACGAAAAGGCACCTAAAAGCGCTGGCCACACACGCAAACACACACACACACACACACAAACACACACTCACACACACACGCACAAACACACACACACGCACCAAGATGGTGCTCTGCAGTCGAGCGTGTGATTCGAAGGACAAAGGGAAAGGTGGTGTCAGTCTTCCCCCCACCCCCCTGCTCTGCTCCCTGACAGTGAGAGCTCCGACCGGTATTCCCTGGGTCAAGGCACTAGAACTTTGCCTTCCTTGCAGCAGGAGATGACAGGGCAGGCAAAGCAAGGTGGCCGGGCTGGGTTTCTGTCCTGAGCCAGGACAACAGATGACCTTTTGCAGCCCTAGCATCCCTGCCTGAGCATCCTCTGATGACGTGCACATGTCCATACTTAAGCTTTCCTGATCCTCTGAACTCAATACAGTGCTTATTTTCATAGAAGTAAAACCAAATATCTTCATTCCCGTTCGACAAGTTTGGTTGAAGCTGATTAAGGTGTTCAAAAGTATTATGGGAAGTGATTGACTGGCAGCCCCCTTACAGAGAGTTAATTTCCCTAGGTTGGGTTAGGTTTTCCTTTTTTCTCTTCGGGGAATTTTCCTCCATTTGTTGTCATAGAGATGGTGAATGGACCTTGATTTAAAAGACAAAAGATGCAGCCAGGGCCTTGGCATATCATTGGAATGGCTCTGGGGGAGGGGGAGAAGCAGTGTGGTGGTTGAGAGTTTCTGTAGCCGGAGATGGTTCCTGTTTGCCGGTTGTGGGTTTTGGTGATGGACCTCTCCTTGTTAGGAAAATCAATCCACAAAACACCAGAGGTTTATGTCCAAAAAGGAGACAGAGTAGTTGTTTCTGGATTTATTTGAACAAAGGGAGAGGCCATGGGGCATTCCCCTGGGATCTCTCGAATTTTTGGAGGAACCACCCTTCTTTTTATCCTAATTTCCTGGGCACATTTCCCTTCTCTCTTTCCCCATTGGCTGAGGTACTTGAGAGGTACACACTTCCCAGTACGCCTGATACCAAAGATTCCCCTCTGATGTATAACCCTCCCTTTTAACTTTTAATTCTTACGGAATTTAGGGGTTTTTCTTCCCCATTGTTTCTTTCATCTTTCAATGTCTAATTTCATTTATCAGCAAACCTAAAGTTTATTTGTAAAAGCAAATATCTTTTTCCATTCATCAATCAGTGGAACCCTTCCCATTGTTTATGTCCCAGTGCTGGTTTTATCTACCAGCAGACCCACAGCTTGTTTGTAAAGACAAATCTGCCATTCCTCTCATCCTGCCCAGAGGGACTCTCTGCTACCACTGAGCCTTCCTTGCCATTTCTCCTTGCCTTTGGTGGGCCACTGCCCTCAGGAGCGATTATTGGACTGGGACTTTTCAGTACCCGCCATTGCTGGGAGAAAGCTCCTCGCCATCTGAAATAAATAGGGCAGGAGATCTTTCTCCTTTTCAATGCCTTTATTAAAAATCAGCTCGGGTGGAGAGAACCGATGGGTCGCGCACACGCCGCCGCTGCTCCCAGGAATGGCATGGAGAACGAGGAAGAGTGCAGCTGTGTCCGCTGGTCTGCAGGCAGAGCAGGGGCTTCCATTCTCACAAGAGCACCAGGAGATTCCTGGTTTTTCAGTTTGACATTCAAGGTCCTCTTTCTAACCGACATTTTCTTAGGCTAGGGTGAAAGGTAAAAAGGGTCTTAGCAGACACCGGATTCCGTTCCTCACCTCTAGACATCACTTAGATCTCTTAATTCCATGGTGGCTCGTTGTTTTAGGGGTTTTTCCTGCTAGATTTGGTGAGGTGTTTCCTCATTTGCATACCAGCCCCGATGTCACCTCCTCCTCACAGTCCCAGGTGCCATTTTCCAGGAAGCAGCAAGGTCACACTCGACAAAGAGGGATTTCTAACCATCAACAACAGGTAATTAAAGAAAAACTATTAACAACAGGTGATTACAACATGAAATTATTAACAACAAATAGTTAAAAATCCAACTTAGCAGCAATTGGTTTAACCTGTTAACTCTGCAACCTTTAAAAAAAATGGACAACTTTTCTACTCATAACACCATCTGCCTGGGCTACATTTCATTCGAATTTCTCATAATGTGTCAAGAGGTTTTGGATGAGGTAAAAAATGAATTGTTGGGAGACAGTTTCTGTGTAAATCTGATTGGATGGAGGCAAAATCCTTTCCACATGGACTTGGTTGATCGATGCAGGACTCCATTCCCATGTTATCATTGCTCTCCTGTTGAATTCCTGAACCCTTTTCCTTTTTGATCTGCAGAAATGAGTTCAGACCCTGGATAGATGTCAAGCCCGTGAAAGCGATAAAAGCAAAACCCCAGTACAAGCCACCAGAGGAGAAAATGACCCATGAAACCAGTTACAGTGCTCAGTTCAAGGGGGAAACCAGTAAGCCTTCTCCAGCTGATAACAAATACCTGGAACGCAGAAGGATACGCACTCTCTACTGTGAACCCTACAAAGAACCTCCAAAGGTGAGAAACACGGCAGAAGGGACACAGGGACATCACTGCTTCCGGTGGGACATGTCCAAGGCAGTGAGGCTGGGCTGAACACTGCTTGCTGTCACTCCCCTTGTGTGGTGTCCTCATTCCAACCAGCACCTTGGGATCCACCTTGGAGGTGGTGGTGAATAAAAAGCTAAACATGTCCCAGCCATGTGTGCTACCAGCCCAGAAAGCCAGCAGGGTCCTGGGTTGATCCCACAGCATGGACAGGGAGGTCAGGGAGGGGATTCTGCCCCACTGTTCCGTTCTGCCCCTCTGCTCTGTGAGACCCCCACCTGCAGTGCTGCCTCCAGCTTTGTGGTCCTCAGCATGGGAAGGGCATGGATCTGTTGGATTGAGTTCAGATGAGGCCATGGAGATGCTCCAAGAGATGGAGCATCTCTGTTATGGAGACAGGCTGGGAGAGCTGAGGGTGTTTATTTAGCCTGCAAAAAGAAGGCTCTGGTGAGACTTCAGAGCCCCTGTCAGTGACTAACAGGACTCCAGGAGAGCTGGAGAGGGACTTTGGACGAGGGCCTGGAGGGACAGGACAATGGAGAATGGCTTCACACTGCCAGAGGGCAGGGCTAGAAGGGATATTGGAAAGAAATTCTTGTCTGTGAGGGTGGTGAGGCCTTGTGGCTGCCCCATGCCTGGAAGTGCCCTGTGCCAGGTTTGAAGGGGCTTGGAGCAACCAGGTGTAGTAGAAGGTGTCCCAGCCTATGCAGGGGGTAGGGAATGAGATGTTCTTTAAGGACTCTTCCAACCGCAACTGTTCTATAGTTCTATGGGCTCTAGGACAGCTTGAGGCACTTTGGAGACAATAGTGCCCTACATCAAGTGAGGGTAGGGCCGAGATGAAGAGGTTTTTCTGTTGTTATTTCCTATGTGATTATCCAGGCAGCTTTTTCTTCCTCCCTCCTTTAGAACTTTAGGAGCCCCACATTACATTTTATGCTGGGAGCCAGACACCTGCCGTTAATTCAGAGCATTACACAGATTTTGACAGTATGCACTTCTGACTTTGATCAGATCGAGAACATGTGTTAAGAAAGGCCTGAGCTGGAATGTTTTCCAGCCTTGTTTTCTAGAACCAGCAGAGGATCTGTATATTAAAGGAGTCAGTCTGTGAAGTTTTAAACAGAGGACCATAAGTTGTTCCCTAAGTTGATGAGTGCTTAGATCTGTGAGGACTGAGAGGGATCGCAGGGTGAGCATGTAGGAGATGAAGGCTTCCATTCTCCCTTAATTTTTGTAATTGTGCTTCCTATTTTGGGGGTGTAGAAACAAGATGTTGTGGAATTTTCTTATGTGCCAATTAGTGTTCTGCACCTCAGGTATCCCAAGGTAATACTCCTCCATTTTGGGAATCTCTTAAGGACAAACAAACAGAGGAGTCCTCTCCTGCAAGGAAGATGGAGACTTATAGCAGCCTCTTTGCCCTGAGCATCATTTCTCTGCTTCCAAAGAGACAATCCTCTGTGGGTTTGCAAAACCCCTCATGAAATCAGAGAAAGATGCAGAAATTGATAAAATTACTGATAATATTCCCTCTCCTGTTCACCCTGCTCTATCCTGATCTGGATACAATGGGCTCTGCTGGTTCCAGGGGCACAGACTTCAGGGCATCCTGAAAGGAGCTGGCCATTTGCCACTCAGCATAAGCTCAGCTGGTCCCCTGCCTTTGTAGCAGGGCAGAGATGAGCAGATAAGTAACATTTGTGCTGTTTCAGATCTGAATCCTGTTTTCCACTTGTCCTTGTGTCTCTCCTTCTCTCTTTCTCTCTCTCTCTCTTTCTTTCTCCACCTCTGTGTCGTTGTTTTGCCTGTCGCTCTCCATGCAGGTGGAAAAGCCTAGCACAAAGCCTTCCAAACCAAAAAAGACCACAACAAGCCATAAACCCTTGAAAAAGGCCAAAGACAAGCAGATTGCATCTGGCCGGGCTGCCAAGAAAAAGAGTGCCGAGACCTCCAACACTGCAAAGCCAGAAGATAAGGAGAAAAGTAAAGAGATGAACAATAAACTGGCTGAGGCAAAAGAGTAAATGTCACTGCACTTTCTTTCTCATTTTTTTTCCTTTTCTTTCTTTCTTCCTTCCTTTTATTTTTTTCCCCTTTGATTAAATAAAGGCCACAAAATTAATTAGAGGCTTCTAATCTGCTTTTTGTTCTGATTGTATTAGAAGCTTTTCTGTTTTATTTCCAAGGAGGATTAGGAAATCCTTGTTTCTGAGGTCAGGTTGTTCTGCTTTGCCTGCACGGCTCTGCACAGAGTGAGGGATGTGAGAATGTATAAGCAGGGTCCTAAGAGATGAAGGTGATGGATCAACAGTGATTACATCCAACAGCTTGTCCCTTTCCTTGGGCTTGGTTCTTCAGTGCTTTGACAGCATGGAAGCGCCCATTGAGCCAAGGAGGGCCTGTGCTCTCATCCCATGAGGCCCTTTTGGGTTGGCCATTGTGTCATCTCCCACTGGTGTCGCCTGGTAAAGGGGTTTGGAGGCAGAGAGGATCAGGTTCATTCCTGGTGCCATGGATATGCTGTAAATACACCAAAATCAATGGTGTGGCCAAGAATGATTTCCCCTTTTGACACTGATGGGAAATTTGCTCCAAGAAGCAACAGGAAAGGAGATCCCATGGAAGTATAGGGCCAAATCCTCCCCAAGGGTAGTTGGGAGTACATCTAGCTGCATCAAGGCAACTTCACTCATCAGTACCACTTGAAGTCCTTGATTAAAAAAAAAAAAAAAAAATTGGTGAGGGAAGGTGCAGTGAACAGTGAAGACTTTCCAGTCACATGGCAGGTTAGGCTAGGTTATCAGCAGGTCGTTCTTCCCTAGTGTTTCCCCTAAGTTATGGATCTTATTAATTATTCCTGTTTTGCTTTGAATCTTGATCTGCTTTCTTCACTTCTGGGATGCCAATAGGCAGAGCTAGGTTTCAAAAAGTGGTTTAGTTTGCAGGCATGACCTTCCAAGGGGTAGAAAGAAACGTGTCACCAAGGTTGGCTAGAGCTGTCAGCCCCCGTTGTGTCTATTCTTCCAGCTGTTTATGTTCATGTTGGCTCATGGGCAACTCAAGAGGGCCATAAAAAAAGTTTCTGGGATCCCTAGACTCCCTCCAGACAAGATCTCAGGGTTTCAGTCCTATTTACTGTGCTCTTACACTAGGAAATCCCCAGGACCAGTTTGGAAGCCCTAAACACAGCAGGACCATTTGTCAGCGAGTATGAACTGGCCCAACAGAATGGCATTGCATGCCAGACAGTCTGGGTCACTGGATCAGTGGGAGAGTTGTGGTCCCAATCCAAATTTATGTGCCTAACTTCTGGATTGGGTCCTAAATACATAAGGATTAATTTTTGTCCCACCAAACCGAGCTGTTAGACTCTCCATAGCAGAGTGGCTGCAATTTAAGATGCAGGGCTCTCGTTCCTTATTTTTGCAGCTCCAAATTTTCTCTCCTAATATGAAGTCCAGCTTGAAACTTCCAGTGGACAATTGGGAAGCATGAAGACAGAGATAGGAAGTAGAGTTGGGAGGTGGTGTGTTGCTGTAGAGGTGGTGGAATAAGGAAAGTCTTATTGCTAGGGGTATTTTAGAGATATGAAGCTATCTAGCAGAAGAATGGATGGGTTGGGAGGGTGAGGAGTCCCTTTTTTGGGGTTTCATCCCATTAGAATTAGTCTTTTGGAAACATAAATGAGTGGTGGGCTACAAGGTTGAGTGAAAGTTTCCAATGAGGAGGAAAGCTCTGTGATATACAGATAGTGACATTTGCTGGCCTTAGTAATGAATAAATGCCAAGTTCAGTGTATCATGTGATGTGTCCTGTTTGCCTTGCGCTAACAGCCTAAACCTTTGAGTATCAGTAATTGTAGTGTTCTGAATTCAGTGGTGTAATCCCCAGCTTAGCTGTGTTAGAACTGTGTGCTATGAGCTAGTCAGGTTGTGTATGTGGAAAATATATATTCATATATAGAAATATATATATATATTTAAACCTCTGCTGTTTAGGAGGAAACCAGGGAAAATCCTCCAGGAAGTAAAACTGTGGAAATCTTTGTCAATGTAGTGCTTTTTTTTTTTGCCTTTTTCTTTTCTTTTTTTTTATGTGCATGCCTCATGGAGATGCTGACCTGTCCATACTGATCATTGCTTTTCTGAGTGCTCAGAAGCCCCTGCAGCACTGCTCAGCTCCATGTCCAGAGCAGCTTGGCACAAGGCTTGTGTTGAGCTCACGGGGAGGCATGCTGCCGTGCTGCTCACAGCTCTTCCAACCTGCCACATAAGGGACAACTGGCCAGAGAAGAGCAGCTCCCAAGACTTGGTGTGATTCCTTGGCTTTTAAGATGCTTCATGTATCTTCACACTTCTCAGTAATGTCCTTTCCTACAGGATGTAGCATAAGCTGTGATCATGATATGTCACGGCAGGCAGAACACATCAGGAAGGCACTAGACAGTTCAAATGGCTCAACACACCAATCCAATAAGGACAGACCATGCAAAACAATTCTTCCTATTATTTTTCAGCCCTAAGTTTCACATTTAAAGATACACCACACTTGCCACCCTTTCACCTGGAATTCAATGAGAATTTAGCCCTTGCCTTCAAGGTGAACTCAATTTTGACCAAGGAACATCACTAAGATGCTCAGACCACCTAATCCAAGCATCTCCATGGCTCTGGATGAATTGCTGAGTATCCAGCTTGGGATGATTTCTTCTTAATGAAGAGCATCTATCACAGTGTTTGAAACATACACAGTGAGTGGTCAAGATATAGCTTTCTGTTTCTGTAACACATGGAGTCTATTGGTGGCAGAGGGCTTGGAACTAGAAGGTCCCTTCCAACCCAAGCCATTCCATGAGCTCACTACAAAGCTAGGTATGAAGTGTTAGCCAGTGGTTTTAATTCCCTCTATACTGAAGGGACTTCCCAAGGACCATTGAGCTGCCTGCTTTTGACACTTGTCTTTGGGTGGGATGAATGGTCCTTGAAAGGTTTTCTTTGCAGAAAGAGTCTGGGAGACTGGTGAGGCCTGAATACCTTCCTCTCACATCAACAAAATAGGAACAGAAATCCTGGCTTGTGTTCCATATGCACCACATCTGCAGCATACATCCAAGCACACACACATCCAAGCACATGGGCTGGCACTGCACTGAATACCAGGAACTACAGCAGAGGCAAGCCTCAGGGTGAAATCCTGCATTGCTGTACCTTCCATAGACTCTATGCCCACCCAACCCACTCAGGTTTATCAGAAAGGAGACCAAATCTCTGCCATTTCAAATTCACTTTGGGCTCTGAACTTGTCAATCCCACTGGGAAACAGTGCTCTGCTCTTCTGTGTTTCCAGCTACCACAATGCTGATTCTGTTCCACTGCTGATTTGTAATATGTTTTACTTTTCTTGTAAAAAGAAAAAAAAAAGAAATGTTTTGCTTTTTACCCTGTGAGAGTTCCTGTGCTATTGCTTGCTTTCACATTTTCACTGTATTGTACTGTTACTCCTTTCTGCAAAATGGTGCTAATTGCTGACTGGGCTCCTGTTTTCTGACTGCTTTGCACACTGATCACTTGCTTCTTCATTTGCAGCACAGCCGGTGCCAAAACCTGGTGCCCATGCATTCCACAAACTCTTGCCTCTTGGAGGCAGATAGGAAGTGTCTAATTAATATTTTGTGGCCTGGGTTTGGTTGCGTATCACAAATTGTCTCTTGTAAACATGTTAAGCACACCTCCTTGTGGTGCTTTTTCATTGTTGATATTCTGATGAGAGTCTCACACACACACACACACACACACACACACACGCACACATTAATGTACCGCCAATTGATTGTGATGTGCTTGTGATCTTTGCTTGCTCAAAGGGTTCTTTTTCCAATGATAAATAAATGCTGAAGACAAATACCTCCTCCTTGATCTTGTTTTCTCAATCAGAAGCACAGTTAAGCGAAAGAAATGTCTGTCCAACCAAAATGAGGTTGTGTTGCTTAGAGTTGCCACTTTCATGCCTGCTGTGGGGACAGCTGGGCTGGCACAGTCTGACTCCCTTTAGGTGGTTGCTAATCTCAGACCAGTCTGGCATGAGCTGTAAGTGTTTGCAAATGGACAGTGAAGTCATGTGGATGGCCCAAGTTTTCTTTTATTTTCTATACAAAATATCTTTGAGTGGAGAGTCTATGCAGTGCCTTGCTCATGTCCACCTTGTCCTGGCCCGGGGAGCAGAGACCAAATCCCAGTGAGACCTGGAGGGAGGGTAGATGATGTGCATTTATGAATGTTAATTACATTTTTTTCAACTGCCTAGAGCTTTTATTTTCTCCCTAAACCATACCTGGAAAACTTGGTCTACTGGAAAGTGCCTCTTCCCATGCTATGGGGTTTGGAACTAGATGGTCTTTAAGGTCTCGTCCAATGGAAACTATTCCATGACTCTATGATTTTGAAACCTCTCCTCCACCTCCTCCTCTCTGTTGGCATCCATGGGCCACCAAACCTTTTCTACCTTCCTGTTGCTAAGGGTGCTATTTTGCCTCCATGCCCTGTTTACAAATCACTTTCTGAAGTTATTCCATTTATGACCCATGCTAGTAACAATGCTGCTTTCTGATGCCCCCTGTATCACCCTGCCTTCCCTTCTCCCTTCCCTACCAGTTCCATCCATTCATGAATCACACCTATCTATAGGATTTTTGGAGTGTTTCAGCTGGCTGTAGGTTGCAGGACTTACCATTTCACTCTGTACAGCTGGTAGTGGAGAAACTGATCATTTCTAAAGGATTGGTTATTACTGGGGCTTACCTGTGACAATACATGATGGGCAACAAAGTGCTTCTCCCATGACACACAGGCACAGGGTCTTTTCCATGCTGCAGTCTTCATAGGTAATCCATCTCCTCCCTGCAGTTGCCCAAAGTGAATGCTGGAAAACACCTTCACTGCCCTGTTGATCTCTGAACTCACTCAGCCTTGCAAAGCCCAAATGCAGAAAGGGGCACGGGATGCATTTCCGGGGAACAGGAGGAGCCATCCCTGGTCTTTAACCATCACTGTCTGAACCCACTGGTACTGACTGACTCCTTAATCTTCACCAAATCACTAATGACTGGCACTGCCCACCTCTTTCCAAGGGCTGTGCTGGAGGGCTTCACTGAAAATGAAGTGCTTTGTCTTACAAAAGCATTTAGTGTGGAGATGTTGAGGCACTGGCTGGACATTTATTTGTCACTGTTAGTGTCTGGGTGAAGTGGAAAATAAATTGAATTTTGAAAGTCAAGTGTCCCTCTCAAATACTTAATAGCAGAGTGTTTTAGAGGTCTTTTCCAATCTAAATAATTCTGTGATCTGAGAGTGATCAGAGGCTTTGCAGAGGTGTCGCTTTGACTGCCATGAGCGGTCTCATGAGGAGTTGCCTCCCTGCTTCCAATTTTACTGAGCTGCTTTTAACTACATGGTGTCCACTCATCTGGGATCCTTGTGCATGGGTGGATGAAGAAATTTTTCCTTGACACTCTCCATCCTTCCACTCCAGCTTGGGCACAGAGCTGAGGTCCCTTTGAAAAGCTCCATTGTCGTTTTTACATCCCTGACTGGTAAAAGGATGTTTCACCAGCTGACATATCAGCTGTTATACAAATGCAGCCTCTTGTGTCATGATATTCTTTTGATTTAGGGTTTATTTAGAGATGTGCCAGTGCAGGAGAGAAAGAGACTTTTTAAGAAGATGCTTCTGACATAGCTTGTACCTCCTAACATCCAAGGAATAAGAACCAACAATGACATCAGATCAAGAAGAGGAGCCACACAGGAAGGAGAAATTCCCTAGTATAAACATGATGATATGGATGTCATCAGCTCCAAGAACAATATCTTTTCCACATTTGGAAAATATTGTGGTGTCCAGACATGGGCTTCTGCTCTGCCTTGTTCCAACAGTGTCATGGTAAGTTTGATTCAGTTGGGGAATTGGCACCTCACTTCCATTTGCCCTTATTCACCTGAGCTTTCTGGGTTGGGAGCAATTCCACTAATGCCACTGGGCCTACTTCCAAGCTCAGGGGTGTGTGCTAAGGGGTAACACAGCTCTGAGTACTTCAGGACTGGTGGTCTGTCACAAACTCTGAATTGCTTGTAAAGACTCTTAATTTCTGTTGCAGGGTGCCTTAGGAACAGCTCCCTGATCCTGACTGCCATGGTGGAGGACATGTGAGGCAAGAATAAAACAAAATCCTACTAGTGGATTGAGGGCATCTTTATGCTTTCTAAAATGCCAGCTTGCCCTTCAGGGGAAGGAAGTCTGCTCCTTGGAAGCCAACGACAAGGACTAGCCACCAGAAAGATGATGGATGGTAGTGGATATATGAGAGCCCTGACTGCTTTTAATGTGTTTCAATGTGAGAGATGGAAGGGGAGAGCATTTCTGAACCTTCCTTGTTGTCCCCTGCCCACCCCAGCCTAGCCTGTGGCATGCAACAACCCCAAGGTCCCCAAACAGAGCTGGAGACACCGGTGTGTCCTCTCTAGCTCAGAAAGAGGTCTGGAGAACTGGGTCAGAGCAAGGAGTGAGGAGCACCCTGTGTGGCACATGGTGGAGGGAATCTCACCACATGATGGGTGGCAGATGGGTCTGTTCTTGTCAGTTAACAACACCATAGGCATTTGATGGTTCCAGTACCAGATGGTCAAGGCAGGGAAATCCTGAGAGCAGTCCCTGGCCATTGGACTGACATGTTCCTTGGCCTGGTTCAGGATTTAGTGCCCAAGTGAAGACAAGTTCAGCTGTGGCCACCTTGCTTGGACCCAAGAGATTTGCCCAGAGAAGCTGTGGCTGCCCCATCCCTGGAAGTGTTCAAGGCAAGTGTTGTACTGGAGCTGGAGAAACCTGATCTAGTGGAACGTGTCCCTGTCCATGGCAGAGGGGTTGGAACAACAAGGAGGATCTTCAAGATCCTTCCCACCCAAATAATTCTGTGATCCTGTGATTTATCAGCACAACTCCTCAGTGTACCCTGAATTTAATTAAACAGATAGTGCTTTGGAGCTGCAGGACAGTGAATGTCTTTGCTTCCCTTGCCCCTGCTCTCTTGCCTCTCCCCAAGGTTCATTGCTGATCAGAGATCTGTCCCTGTTGGCTCCTTCCCTTGCATTCTGCAATGCCCTCACCTCCCCATCTTGACCCCATTTGCCCACCACACTGCCATTCCTTCTTGCCTTCAGAAGAATTCTCCCTCCATCCTCTCTGCCAGCTTTTCTGTGTCTGTCCCACAGCTGCTTCTCCAATCCTTTGCTTCCTCCCACCTCTCCCCCTCCAACACCTTTCCCCTCCACATCACTCCAAATACCCAGCTCCACGAAGGACCTTCTCCTTCCCATCCTCCCTCAGATACTGTCTCATGTCCTGTCTCTCTTGGACTGTAAGCCTTTTTCTCTGTCTGTACTGTGTGATATCACTCACTGCTTGAATAAATGATACCTCACCTACCAACTGCCCCTTCTCTCTCTCCTTTCTTGGTGTGACTTCACTAGATGTGTCTGCAAGTGCCTTGTGTGTTTGTCCTGGTGGCCAGTCAAGCAGTCAGTCTTGCTTCTGCAGATCTGTCTGCTTTTAGGATGACCCTGCTCATGCTTTTGTCCTCTGGTACTTTTGTTTCTTTTCTTTTACAGCCACAGGGACAAGCTTTGTTGTCAGTGTAGGAGCCTGGCACATTCAGAGCTGCAGTATCTTCTGGCCCTTGCCATTCTGGTGCATCTGATAGAGAGGTTGGCCTTTCTCCAGCTTCCTGCAGAGATGCCCTGTGCTGCCAGGTGCCTCAACAAAGGCAGCAGCCAAGGAGAATGAAGGAGAAATCTTGTAGCCCAGAGCAGAAGCAGCTGATGGTAAAGGAACAACATTCCCCTGTGACGGGAAGCAGTGGGCAGAGATGTGTCAGTGGAAATCCAAGCAGATCTATCTCTCAGGGGAATCAGCAAAAGCTGGCTTAGCATGTTTCAGAGATGGATGCCCAGGAGGCTTCCTGTGCCTGAGAAGGTACCCTGGACATCTGCTTCCTTCATCCCAGACGAGGACTGGACCTGTCCATGGTTCCTTCTACCTGTGAGTACATCAAGGGCCCAGTTGTCACACAGTCTCAGATGGCTCCTTGCTGCCTCCTTGTCCTAATTTATTGCCTCAAATTGCTGGTTTGGTTGGTGCTGGCTGGAGCTGTTAGTGTACATGGAGATGGTGCTTCTTCCCATGTGCTCCTTATAAACATGGAAAGTTACAGGAGCAGCCCAGCTCCTCTACCCTCCCAGTGACCCTCACTGCCTGTGGTGTGACACCAGCCTGCCAGAAAGCAAAGGAGCCTCCTGAGCTCAGAGCATGGTCACCAGTCTGGTTTCATGGGCCATCTGCAGGAGTTAGGCCTGAGGACCTAAAGAGAGGCAAAACTGGAGCAGTTTGGTGGACGTGGATGGGAGAGGAATCAAGCAGTTCTCAGTCCCCTGGGCTTCTTTCAGCGCCTATTCCTGTCCTGTCCTGCCTGCAAGAGCACACAGAAGAGGTGAAATGTGTGGGGACCTCAAATCCTCAGTGAGAAGCCTGGAAATGCCATCTAGGACAAGCAAGACTTGCAGCTGGGCTGTGCCTGACATCTCCAGGCTGAAGGAATTTTGGTGTAGGTCCTGGAAAGAAGCATTGGGAAAGAGCATCAATCCTGCATCCTTTCCTATGTGCCACCATGACTTACTTCCACCCGCCTTGCTTCCACAGTGCTGCTGCCTCCTCCTCCAAGCTGTAGATTACACCAGTGAAAAAGCACTGAAAAAACTCTCAGCTGCAGTTTTAGGGTCTGACTGGTATTTAGGACATGATTAGTCCATGCTGCTCAGGTCCTCATGTCACTTGAAGGTATGCAGAAGTCTTCTAACATCTACATTTCTGCTAGCAGAGCTCTGTGAGAGCTTGCCTATCTGCTGCTTTGGTTTTAACTCTGAAGGGCTGAGTTCCTTGTTGCTCATCCCACACCTACATCAGGCCAGATTTCACAACCAGGCACTTTCTTCTTCAGGCCTTGCTGGCCCCAAACAGGTGCATGTTTCCAGGTCTCACACCTTTGCAAGGACAGCAACCCCTCTGCCTGCTGAGGTATAGAACAAGGCTAAAATTCTGCACTTCCCTGATACAACTCACAGTGTTACACCTACTGCTTGATGTGCCTTTTCCAAAGAATGCAACTGAGACCAATTCTAAAGTACCATGTTAAGACCATTTCTCGGTACAAAAAAAGTTTGCATTTTTGTTGCTGTTTTGTAAAGACAATGAGCTTCAGTGCACAAAGGGCAACATGGATTCAGAAGACAGAAGTGACTTGTCATAACCTACTCATAATCTAACTGGGAATTGCATTTGCCCAGAAATCAATGAGTTTCTTTCCATCTTTTGAGGAACATGAACCTGCCAATGCCCTCCTGGATAAGGGCACTAACCAAAAGGTCACTCTTCCACAGACAAGAGCTGTCTCCTCACCTGAATTCTCTGGGAAAGAAAGGACAGACTTCTCATGGTTTTTTTTTCTTTGAAACGTTCCTTCAGCACCAAAGTTCTGTGCCTGAGGCTGTTTGCTGTTTCTGAGCCACTGATTCAGGTAGAGAATTACTGCTGCTTCTAGTTCTCTTAAAGGCAACTTTTAATTTTCTCTGTGCCTATACAGACTCACAACAGCTCCCAAATAGCTAAACTGCTTTAAAGTAATTTTGCAGAAGACAATACAAGTCATCAGCTCATTTTGATATGAGGCCACCAAAACATCACGATGTGAATTCATAGAGGAACAGAGATGAGATGTAAGCAGGTCCTCCACATCTCTGAGGAACAGGATAATATTGCTGGAGCTGTCAGAGGCAAGTTTAGACCCCAAGTCACAAAATCCCAGCTCCATGTGTTATACCAGGACCAACAAAGAGGAGATGGTGCTATGTGTGCTCATGGTGGCCCATGAACACCCCTAGTTATTTCCAGACACCTTGGGCTAACTCTGGGAAACAAATCCCTGCTGAATTTCATACTCTTTCTGCGCCTCTCTCAGACATAACAAGAGGAGAAATCTGTCACCTCCAATTCATCTCTTCTACATTTCTCACCTTCTCACACAACAATTTGCCATCAGCAGCCCTCATGAGGGAAAAGATCTTCAAACTCTTTCCTTGCTTTTCTTAGGAGTCATTTATAAACATTACTGCATGTGTGCTGGGGATTGTTATGTTTCAGGATCAGGTTTTCCTTTCAATTCTCCTATTTGCACACTGCCAGCTCGCTCTTCCCAAGGCTGGTGCCTAGAGCCAGACCTCGCTGTGCAGCCCTGCAGGGAGCAGCCATGGTTGTTCTCTGCTGTGCCTGCTCTGTTGTTTCTGAATACCAGCTCTGGGGGAAAATAACGTAATTACCTGCCACTCACATTCCCTCCAGTTTAAAACAGGTTTGGATGGACAATCACACAATTGTCAGTATTCATGCAAACAAAGGGGAAGCCAGGGGGTGAGATGGGACACAGCCTCTTTCTCCTCCTCAGGCCTGAAATCCATGGCTGAAGGATGCACACAGTGGTCATGGGAAAGGAGCAAGTAGATTAAAAAGAAGAACACACACTGCAGGCAGCAGCTTTCTGACTGTCTCCAAAGGGAGGGACCACCCTAGTGCTGCTGGGATGGAGGAATTTCCATGGTGATTCTAGCAAGGGCTCAGGAAAATGTTGGTGGATTGAAAACAGTTCATGCTTCTTCAGGGAGAGATGATTTTTTTACTTTCAAAGCTCTCCTCTGAAATGCAGGGTGTAGCAGCAAGAGCAGGGTTGGATACCAAGGAAGAGGTGGGATGGCTCTGGTGTTGGCCCACCTGGATTGGGTTGAACCCGGATCATCATGTACACACCGGCACAGGACAACCTGAGATCATGCCCCATGGTTCCTGCATCCTCCCTCACTAATTGAGGTGTGAAGATGTGCTTGGTACCTGCAGTAGTTACTGATGGCCTTCAAACTGCAAGTGCTGGTGCTGTTGGGCACCATTTCCCCTGGCAAGGATGTGCAGGCATCTCCAGCCTTCTCCAGAGACCAGGCAATGGGTCCTGTCCTAGCAGATGCCTGTGCATCAGCAGTATGGACCTGGCCTACCCTGACAGTGGTGCATCTTTCCAAAGAGAAGCTGCTCTGCATTTTCCTTTGATTTGTGGTGCCAGGCTCACCTCATTCCCATAGGAACTACTGTGCTGAAAGAACTCAGCAGATTTCCTACCAGCCTCTGCCAACAGCTTCTGGCAGCAAATGTCTCTTTGTAGTAAGCGAAAAGGGCAAGGTGAGGGTGAGTATTTGAGAGAGAGGTGTCCTGCCAGGGGTCCTCACATGGTCCTGCCCCACGAGCCTCTCACACAGAAATGGGTTGTCTCATGTCTGGGTTGGGTTGATTTCATAGACCAAGAAAATAGTAATGAGCCACTCCATGGTGTCAGCCCCTCCTTCCCTCCTCTAACCTGGAACCATTCCCTGCACAAAAATCATGCAAGACTGGGGGACAAATGGGGATCTCCACAGCCCCTTGATGCAACCACCATGTAAAGCTGCCCATTTTAAATCCTAGCAGGTTTCTTGTGCATCATCAACTGCTGTCTGCCTTTCTGCATCTTCACAGACCCATTCCCATCCATCCATGTCTCTCCTCATTCCCAGAGATCCTCCTCCTCTTTCCTAGTGAAGACTGATTCCCTTGTTCCCTACAGGTCTTTCCTTCCCCATCCCTCCCTCTGTGCTTTCTCAAGACCCAGCCCTTCTTCCAACACATGTCCAGAGCTTCTACTGGCAGCATCTACTCTAACTCCAGGGTGCCTTTGTTCTTTTGTGCTGCCATCCAAGACTATCCAGGTACAAAGCTGACCCTGCCAGTCATCCAGTACCTTGGTGCCACCACCTGCTGGTGTCTCCTGGGGGTATCAAAGAGAAAAGGGGTGCTCTCAGATTTGGGCTAGGATATGTTAGCTGGGCTTACTTTCCTTTGGTTGTTTTAACAGGTTCCAGGTGCTTCCTGAGTGGCACAAGAGCTCAGCTCCACTGTGAGAGGGCTTTTACCACCCATCATGAGGGAAACAAACTGTTTCTTTGAGAGACAATTTTACAGCAAGGTGTTTGTTCGATGCATGTTATGATCAATTGGCAAGTATTTTTTCTAGCTGATGGTGGACATGATCCTGGTCACAGTTAAACCAAGAGCTGATCAAAAAGTCCAGCCCGAGCCCTCACATGTTTTGTGGACATCCATGAGTTTTGGACCAGCTCCTTGCAGGGAGCAGGGACCACTTGCCAACCAGGTTGAGGACATACCAAATGTGTGGTTGCTTGGGGAACACTGCAGACCCATTGGTCGTGGGGCAAATTCCACCTCAGGGGTGGCATTTTGTTTTCATGGGTCAGTTGATTGCTCTGATAGCTTTGCAATGATGCTCTTTCTTCTGCTTCCAGGACCCCTGAAAAAAACACTGGTGCTACAGAGCAAGAACCAAGTACCTTAGTGAAGGATGAATTGACATGAAGTCAGGAACCTTCGTCTGAGCATCAGCTGGAGCAAATGTATAGTTCGCATGAAATGTGTATTGTCTGGCTGGCATAAAATAAAGATGATTATGAGAGCTGAGTGACAACTTCTGTTGTCCCTCAAGCACTTTGAAGTTATTGTGTGATGCAGTTAGCATGTCTGTGCCTTGATTTATGTATAGTAAAGTTACAGGAAAAAATGGGTCCATTCTCCCTTTATTCATAAATGGGAAGCAACACTGGTTTTAAAGGTCTCTCTATTTTATGTGGGCAACAGAGAGATAGATTCATATCCATAGCTTATGGAAGGATCACCCTGGATTTCAGAGATTATGCCAGAATCCTAGTTGATAGAAACAACAACTCTCTTCAAAGATCCTTGGAAGATTTAATACATTATAAATTCTTAACCACTGTCTGGAACTTGTGTTTAGATATTGCCAGGTGAGTCACGCCTTGTGCAACATCTGGCAGATCCCCTTGTCACTGTGCTGGAGTCACTGTGCTGTAGTCACAGACCTTCTTCTGAGGCTGTTAAAATTCAACTGATTAATTGGGTTGGAAGGGACCTTATTAGATCATCCAGTTCCACTGCCCTGCCATGGGGAAGGACATATTCCAGTAGACCAGGTTGCTCCAAGCCCCATCCAACTTGGCCTTTAAGACTTCCAGGAATGAGGCATGGTGGGAAGGATGAAAGTTTGACAAGAAAGTCTCACAGATATGTATGCTTGGCAGAAAGATTTTTGAATGTAGAACCTGAGAATGAAATAGAGATGGAAGCAAGTTTTGGTATAGAGGAAAAGAATTGCTGAGCCAGTCTTACTGGATAGCCAAGAAGGCAAGGGGTATATTTGTTAGAAGGGGTTTTTATGGCTTATAGCAAAGGATAAACCCACCTCAAACAAAAAGATATTTTTACCAAGCAGACAGATTCCACAGGCAAAAAAGCCTGCCAATGTTGCAAGTAGAAAAAAGGTCTCAGAATTTTCCACTGCAAGAAAACTGAAAAACTTCTAGCTTAAACTGTAATGTACTAACTTTTAGTGATTGGAGAATAGTGACGTGAATATGGTAATTATAGTAGTTATGATAGGCTATAGATAAAAGTTAAGGTATAGATTGGTTCTACTTATTAAGATGCTCAGCAAAGAAAAGTATATAATGCAATGTAACCAAAACCTAAGGGTCTCCAGGCCTGCCTGCAGCTGGAGCTGACAGCTGTAGGTGCAGGCTCTGTCACCCACGACCCTGGGCTGCTGTAACGTCTTGGATACAATAAACTGCATTTTGGAGAGCCACCTGGAGTCCTGCATCTCTCATTCAGGCTCTTACAGAGGCAGCCACAGCTTCTCTGGGCAACCTGTGCCAGCGTCTTGCCACTGTCACAGGGAGGATCTTCTTCCTGATATCTAACCTAAATTTCCCTTCTTTCAGTCTGAACCCTTGTCCTGTCACTAAATTTCCTGTTGCAGAGTTCCTCTCTGTCTTCCTTGTAGGCTCCTTCAGATACTGGATGTTCTGAGGTATCCAGGTGATGCCTTAAGTTTTAGCTTTCATATTTTTCAGATTCTGTGCTGCCAAGGTGTGCATCATATTAAGTGCTGGTAAGCTTTCTTCACAGATTAGGGAGACAAAACAATTCCTTTTCTAGCCCGGGACCAAGGACAACCATTACAAGTTTCAGGCCCAAAAGCATAAACAATGGTAGTCTGAAGAGAGAAAACAAGAAAGATGGGACTTCATAATCTAAAGCTGTAATTGGACAATTAACCTCAATATGCCAATGGACCAGAACTTATAAAAGTGAGAGACCTCATGACCAGTCATCCATTTCTGTGACCATATTGGGTTTATCTTGGGTGTAGCCCTGGCTGGGCTCTTGCACTGCCCAAGGTGTATTCATTAAGGCCTTTTAATAAATACCTACTTTATTCTTTAATTCTGTCTAACCTCTGCTATAGGTCAGCCTTCTCAAGGTATCAAGGCAACCTTCTGCTTTCCAGGCTGAACAGCACTGACTTTCTCAGCCTGGCTTCTTCAGGGAGGTATTCTAGAGTCCTTATCAAATGCTGGACAAGACACCAAGCTGGCAAATTATTATTTCTTCTAAGCTTATTTTCTAAAAAAATGTTTTACTGAAAAATTGTGAGGTAGTTCACAATTGGAAATGTAGGAAAAATTTGGTCAACTCATGGTTGTTCTGTATGTTCATATTTTCTGGGTGAGGTTCCGTATGTTCATAAGATTGGACTTGGGTGATCTTGGAGGTCTTTTCCAACTTTTATGATCCCTATAGGATGCATGTGACACCATGATGGGAGATGTAATCCAGTTCTACAGCCTGTCTTGTACAGATGGCATGGAGTCCCCAGACTGCAATTCCAGCAAGGCAGTAGCTCAGCACACTGCAATAAATATTTCTGGGTTTAGGCTGAAAGGTTCTAACACTTAGAGCTGAGATTAGGTTTACTTTCCTAAAGTGGTAACTTTAGGCAAAAGGCTGCTCCTCCTTCACAAATTAGTTATGCAAAGCATGTATTTCACTGGAGGTGGGGAGAACTCCATGGGGCATGGCAGTTCCATAGCCCTCAAAATCCAGAGGGTTTGGTTTGCTGGGTCTAGTTCATAAGCAAATTGCATTGGGGTTGGAGAAGTCATTCATGTATTTCAAAGTGAAAATGCAAGTCCATTATATACCTCCTCCTCCTTCTTATCTTCCTTGTCCTCATCCTCATTCTCCTCCTCCTTCTCCTCCTAATGTTCACATTGAGGGGAGTTCTCTTTTGTAGCAGGAAACTTGGAAAGAACTTCCTTTTTAAAGGGTAAAATACAGAGGAATATTTGTCACAACTGTGTTTCTACAACCTGTTGTAGAGCAAGTGAGAGCCTTCAGACCAGCTCTGCCTTAGGTTCACGTTTTTGGCAGCAGCTTTACTCAGACAGCCTGCACCTACAAAGCTCTGGCTTGCAAGTTCTCAGGAATGGCCAATCAGGTCTATTACAAATGAGTTACTGAATGAATAGACAGAAGATTAACAGACAAAGGGCCTTAAACAGAGTTATTTACTACACAGGTTAAAACAAAGAACTACTAATAGATTTCCATAGAACAGTGCACAATATAAATGTGCCCATATTATAGCTAGCAAAGAAAGAGTACAGATTAGGAGTCAATGTAATTTACACCAACTGATGATGAATCAATCCCACATAGAGTCCTTTCACTCAGGCTCTGGAAGAGTAACCACAAAGTGTGGTCCTGACTTCAGAGAAAAGCCCCAAACATTTCCAGGAAATCTAGAAGACTTCTGAAGCAGAAGACTTCTGCTTTGTAAAAGTTCTGTGTAACTTTTACAGCTTGTAAATTGAAGTGTCTGCCAGTCAGAAATTCAAGATTATCTTCCTTCAATCCTACTCTCAGGGCAAGATGTTTATTGTCAGCCGGGAATGCCACCTCAATGGCACAAGAAATAACTCACTACCTGACAGATGTCCAGCTTGAGTTATCTCATCAAATAAAAAATTCATGTGAAGGGGAAGATGCCCTGAGATATCCCACCAGCTGATAGGCAGAACTGATAAGTCAGCCATTCTGTTAGGAGTTAATCTGACAAGAGTAACTAATAGTAACTAATTAAATATTCACTACAAAGGGATGGAGATTACATGCCTATGAATTATTGCACTGAGTGTGTGCCTCACTCAGCAGCTCAAGGATGCTCGTTACATATGATTAAGTAATTAAATGTTCTTGTATAAAATTACCATGATTCCACAATTATTAGAGAGGAGACCAGTCCAAAAGTCGAGTGCCAGATGGTTGTTGCCTGCGGGAGGTTTTGCTCTAGTTCTCTGGAGCTGTTGGTGTCCAGTTAGCCAAAGATCTTATCTATACACAATTATGGGTAGCTAACCCAGATATCCACTGAGGAAAACTTGAGAAAAAGAGGCTTGTTCTTCCATCAGTATCTGATTTTTGGGAGTGGCCTGGAGAGGCAGAAAATCCAACCCAAACATGCACCAGAAGACAGACATTTTGTCTGCCTCTTCAGTTCCCTGAAGGTGAGAGCAGGA
>NW_005054397.1:731593-734420 GCF_000277835.1 Geospiza fortis | reverse complement strand
ATGTGTTTGAAGTAAGAATGTGAAATTTCCCAGAGGTAGGTTTTGAAGCAGCAGAGTTGATTTAAATGCTGACCTAAATCAAGGCAGAAGAAAACATTCGTGTAACATTTGTGTAAACCATGACATATTTTTCCACCAGACTGGCTACAATATTTCGGACAAACCAAAAAAAATTTAAAATTCTAATTTAATTTCATATAGTACTGCAGTGTTCTGACTTACCATAGAAACATAGAATGGTTTGGGTTGGAAGGGACCTTACAAACCATCTCATTCCACCCCCCTGCCATGAATAGGGACATATTCCACTAGACCAGGATGCTCCAAGCCCTGTCCAACCTGGCCTTGAACGCTTCCAGGCATGGGGTATCCACAGCTTCTCTGGGCAATCTGTGTCAGGGTTTCACCACCCTCACAGCCAAGAATTTCTCCCCAATGTCCCTCCTAACCCTGCCCTCCAGCAGTGGAAAGCCATTCGCCTTTGTCCTGTCACTCCAGTCCTTTGTCTGAAGTCCCCCTGCAGCTCTCTCAGTCCCTTTAGGCACTGGCAGGGGCTCTAAGGTCTCCCCAGAGCCTTCTCTTGTCCAGTCTGAACACTGAGTTCTCTCAGCCTGTCTCCATAACCCAAGTGCTCTATTCCTTGGAGCATTTCCATGGCCTCCTCTGGACTTGCTCCAGTAGATCCATGTCACTCTAATGTTGGATAGCAGAGCTGCAGGTAGCACTGCAGGTGGGGAGGTCTTGAACAGGGCAGAATCTCCCCCCTTCTCAGCTGCCCACACTGGGGGGATGCAGGCCAGCATCACTTCCTTATCACCTTAAAATTTTAATTTTGCCACAAGCTGGAATATTTACAGTTTATTAAGAAAAAGTAATAATTTCTCCATTTCTAGTATTTCTCTCCCCCACCTCCTGGTGTCAGCTGCTATCCTCAGACACCTGCTTCCTTCCACTTTTTAGTCCATTACCTTTTCTTTCCCTACATTTTATCTTCTCCTCAGGTTCCTCCTACTCTCAAAAATAATCAAGTTACTAACTGCACTGCCCATCCCATGTATTATACATGATTTCCTGCCTTGGTTTTCCTTTTAGATTGCAAAGTCTTTGCAGCTGGGAGTTTCCCTAATTTCATGACCTGCTCACCTTGATCTTATCCTGAGGGATTACTGTAACAACATGATAGTAGGAATTATCCTCCCACCAGCAATGTTCATTCAATGCCACTGAATTTTGCATGCCTGCTTATATCTGTGGTGTATGTTGCACATTCTTCCAGCCCTGGCTGTGGTTTGTCAGCAGTGGTGTAAATGTGTAAGGCTGAGGGAAAGGAGGAAATCCCCCAAGCAAAAAAAGCCAAGGCTGAAATAAGAGCAACACAGAAGACCAGAAATTAGTGCAATAAAAGTAGTATTTCAAACTCAGACATTGATGCAATGGAGGCAGATAGAAGCAAGGGGGCAAAATTTTCTATTCCTCCACCCAGGAGCTGGGTAAGAATACTGGTCCAGGGAGTACATATCCCCTAGAGAAGGGGAGCAGGAGAAGAAAGTGCTTGGGAGAGTCCAAGCCTCACAGCTTTGAGGGCATTTGCTGATTTTTCAGGGTAGAGCATTGCCCGGGATAAGGACATGTGTAAAGTTCACACTGGAGATGCTTTGGTCACCAGCAGCACTGGCAGCATGGGCAGGGATTAATGCTGCAAAGCTCCTTATTTATGGGTTAGTTCTTTTTAATGAGGCAGTGACTGAAGTTGTTCAGTGGCTAAGGAGAGCTCCAAACAGATCCATCAAAGACCAGGGCAGAAGGGAGGGAAGATTGAATTAGGCTTTGAGGCCAACAGCATCTGTGGTGTAAAGTGACCAAAACGGTTGGGATTGTTCAATCTGTCCTTCTGATTTATGGATTATGTCCTTGTTGCCTTCCACTGCAAGGGAAACCATGGGGTGTTCATTTTAACAGACTTCTCAGATGAAATCAAGCACAAACGAGCCAAATATTACATGTGAGAACTGTTTATTGATAAAGATGGGTATGTGTCCCTCTCGGGGTCCTTCAGGTCACTGTGACCCCGAGAATGTTAAAAAGTCTCTTTTCCCAGCCCGAGCGCTTGAAGAAGGAGTCAGAGCTCTTCATTTCTCAGTCTCAAGGTTGTTTATTTTTTCTTATCTACAAAAAATTTTCCCCTGCCCTGCCAAGGTCCATCCAGCAGGACAGTTCCAGGCACTCTGCCTGCCCCCAGGGCGGGGTGATGTCTTTATACTAAAAACTACATATACAATGTTTACAATTATTTCCCAATATCTATCACCTATGTTAGACAGTGAGCTTCTACTCTAAACCAATCTGTAAATGCCAACATCACAGCAGAAGATGGAGGCTAGGAAGAAGAAGAAGAAAGGCTGGACATGCCCACTTCCCTCCATCTTGTCTCCTGAACTCCCATACCAAAAACCCCAAAATCTACTTTTCCACCCCGTGATAACTTCACTATTATTCCTCCTAAACTGTTGTGGCTTGCTGATCTTCATATAAGGTTGGTAATTTGCTCCAGGGGTCATAATCAAAACCACAGGTGTTTTGGGCTCTGTGCCAGGGCTTCTGAGCCCCGTGGCAGGGGTCTTGGGCGTCCTGGACAGCCAGAGGGATGTTCTGGGTTCCCACATGTCCCGAGCAGAGAAGGACAGAAAGTCAAGCAGAGACGGGAAAAGAACGACACAGAGAGTTTCAGAAAGGAGGACGGGGACGTTACCACCAGGATTCTGGGATGCGCCGCCGGCATTCGATCGGCAGCCGGCGTCTGTGCGTTCCCTGCCGGGGGGAGTTCGTG
>NW_005054397.1:723971-731412 GCF_000277835.1 Geospiza fortis | reverse complement strand
CGGGGAAGCAGCGAAGCGAGGGTAGACGGGACAGGGGAGACAGGCGGGAAAGAAGCAGGACAGCAAGGAGAAGGCGAGCAGAGGTTAAACGAGCCAAACCTCCCCACCAAGAAACTGAGGTGGCGGGAACTAATTATGGAGCAGTTCACAGCTTTTATGTGCTAAGGCTCCTCCTATAGTCCGGTACTTTGAGGACGGCCATTGGCTAGCCAGGGAAATTTTTGCTGGACAGCGGGGTTTTGCCGGCAGGGAAAATGGCTTGCAGGCCAGTGGTGGGAGTTTTCTCTCCCCTGCTGGCTGTCAGCCGAAGTCACCGCAGAGACAGAGCTTCCCTCCGCATGGTAAAGGGGCTGCCTGCACAGGGACTGTAATGTTGGCAGCCTCCACCCCCATCACACGCGTTAGACACCTTCTACATATGCTCAGCCCATGTAGTAATCTTCCACCTGATGCCAGAAAATGGGTTTGTAACATAAAATCCAGAAAAAGTCGAGGCAAAAATAAAAATTGAATTGTTTCCTCACAGTCCCGATAAGGTGTAAATACTCAGAACTATACTGACTCCTTGCTGATTTACCCGAATCAAAGTCTATCCAAATGGCGATTTAGAGGAATTGACAGACAAGTGGATACCCTGCAAAAGTGCTTATATTTTAGTTGCTGAGAGAGCAGGGGTCCACACCCCACCAAAGTGCTTCTCCAACACTTGAAATTTCAGTGGGTTTACATAAAATTTTTATCAAAAATACCTAACATCCTTACACGTTTAAGGCTAGTATTCGACAAGCAAGCTATTAAAAATACATCATATTCCTATAGTTTAAGTTAGTGTCCACATGCTGTCCATGCACAATCTATATAGCCTAAAGCAGCCAGTCTTCCTTATTGCTTCCTTGCACACGGGTGATTTCCTACTTGCCTGTTAGCTACTCTGGTACACTAAGTCTTAAACTTGTTGTCAAGTCAGAGTCACGTCAAGCTAAGTCTGCCAGGCTTTCTCATGCTAATTTATGTTAAGCACTTATGTACACTTGTGCTAAGTACTTACTTACTGTGAAAAACGCCAATCACTTGTTCTTAAAATTTCAAAAGTTTAATAGTAATAAAACGGTTTTTTAAATGGCAATATAGTTAGAGTAATAATAATTTGAACAATTTGGATTAGGACAATACGAGACAATGAAAACAAAGAGTTACGCACAGTCCAGGTACCTTTTTCTGGGCAGCATAAGCCCAAAAAAGGACCCACATTAACAGAGGATTAACCCTTAAAAGCAATAGCCTGTTGCACATTCATACACCTCATACATGATGCATAAATTCCATTCAAACACAGGATTCTGTCTGGTCAGTGTCAGCTTCTTCCTCTTAATCCTAAAGGCATCTTCAGAGCTGAGCAAGGCGGGAAGAAGTTCGTTTCTCCTGATAATGGAGCAATAAATTCTTTTTCTCTGAAAGATTTAGGTGTCCTGTGGCTGCTATCTTGGTGTGAGTTCTTTCTTTTAAAAAAGTATCTTACATAGCATAGTTTCTATTTTAACATTATATTATAACCTAAAACTATATTTAACCACTACTTAAGAAAATTAATACAGCCTTTCTAACATAACACATATAATACAAATTTTAATATTTGTGAAAAGCCAATAATAAAATACACATTTTTCACACTTACTTATGCTAATTTCTTCTGCTTTTTAAATGTAAAACAAATTCCTTATTTTTAAAGGGTTAAGGCATTGTGCCTACGCATTCTTGGGCAAGAATAAGATACACTATAACCAATATAGAAGCTAGACGAAACTTGGCAAGAAACAGGGAACAAAACTTGAAAAAAATGGAGGGCAAAGCTTGCTAAAACCAGTGAGGAAATCACTGAAACAGCTAACAAGAGCATGCCTAGAGGAGAAGGGTGAAAAGGGCACGGCAAGCAAGACGTCCAGCCTTCATCAAAGGGCCACCGAGGAAGATGTGGAGCCCTTCTCAGTGCGACCACCAGGCTGTCATATGCCTGCGCTTTACATATGCTAAGGGAATGATGAGTTCTAAGGAATAGTTTCCCTAACCACACTTTTTCTAAGGAAAACAATGAATACGCATGAATTATAACCACATATTGTAATCTGCTGTGTACCAGTGTATGCGTATTAGGGGGAGACATCCCCGTGCACCTGGCACACTGAATAAAGCAAATACCCACTTCTTGGACTTTGTCTCAGAAATGTCTCTTGGCCCGGTTTGGGGCAATTCAATTTCAAGGCACAAAGTATCCAATAGCTCTTTTTAATGCCATGAATATGTGAATATGTTGAGTTTGGTTGGTTCCCTCCCCTCCTCCACTGATTCCTAGATGACTAATGGTCCCTTGTTTCCTCAAGACTCTTATAAATCCTAATCTGAATTATTTAACCCCCACTCATTCTCCCTTTCCTCCACTGACTTTTATCTTTTGTTTCCTTTACCCTGATGTGTTTATTTTCTGCTCTGTCATTCCAGTCACTTCATTTCTCCTTCTACCCTTATGCATCTTTCATCATTTACCCCACTTTTCTCTGGCAAGGGGCAGGTTTTCCTACTGGTGGAGTCAATTTTTGTGGCATATCTGGGTTACTGTCAAGACTTCTTTCCTGTGTAAAATGTCTTTAATTTTGTATGAATCTGCTTTAATATTTTATCCCACATCAAAGAAGTATAATGAAATCATCGTCCTGAAATGGCTTTTCCGTGTTGAGGTAAAGGAGCAGAGATGGGCTGGAAAGTATTATCCCCAGATAGTATTTGGTGCAAAATAAGCCACAAGATTCAGGGGAAGGAGAAGGCTGGAACAGCTGAGAAGATGCTCATGTTTGGGGTCTGGATTAGAAGAGAAGGGAATGGATCCATCTGTACTTTGCCTTATAGTGGAGAACATCAAAACCCTAAGAACAAAATTATCCCTATCCCAGCCAGAAGCAGGACAGACATGAGCCACTGAAATACTTTCACTGATGACCTTTGTCTCAGAGCTAAGCAGCACAGAAATGAACTACTTTAAAGAGAAAGACCCCAATCATCTTTGCCATAAAATCTTATTCACACATCTCAGGACTCCAAAATCACTCAGGATTCCATTACTTACCTTTCCTCAGCTGCATATTTCCCCAGGCTGGTCCAAAATTGATCACAAGATGTAAATGAGGCTTATGACCCTTGTTCATAGTGATGGGAGACCTGCTGCAGTTCTGGTGATCTAGTTAATTCCATTTGCACTATTGTGTTAACTTTCATTTGCTTTGATGCTGGCAGCATCTTCCCTGTCTCTGATTATTCTCACAGTGTTTCTCTTTCATCTGAGTTTGCAGTGGTGTGAAACCTGTGATGACCCTCCTGCCGAGCAGGGGCTTTCGTCTCCAGGATTTTTGTTCTACCTCTGATCCCACCAAAATTATTTTAGGGCATGCCTGGATCTTGCCTTGCTCAAGGTTGTTCTCACGCCTCAAAATGTTGGTCCTCAGAAAAAACAGGAATTCTCCCTCCAGACACTACTGCAGCACCAAGAGCCCAGCTCTGCTCTGCCTGCATCCAGAAACCCAGGAGGGACAAAGCCCCCTTGCTGGGTGGGCTGAGCAGCCCACTGTGCCTACAGGTGCTTCAGCATGAATGGTGCTTCCAGTGAATGGTGCCTTTGGGTCATTGTCCTTGAGGATTCTAGAATGACACAAACAGATTTAGTTACACCAGCTGCTTCATGGAAGGAAATGGAATTTCACAGGATATCCTGCAGCAGCTTTACTGGAACATCTCTTTGGGTCACTGCAGGGATTGTCCCTGCTCATGGCTTGAGCAGGCAGCTGTTCCTGGATGGTGGCAGCTGACCGTAAACTCATCCCTAGGGTAGCAGGTACAGGGAAGGTCCAGTAGGATGGAACACAACCCACAGATCATGGCATTGCTTGCCATCCCAGGAAGCCGTGGGGATTCACAGCCTCCTTGCTAAGCAGCCCAGCTTTCAATTCTCATGGAAGTGGCTTGCATGGGTGCTCAAAAGCCAGACAAAAGGATGGGACATACTTGAAGTCCTGAAATTTTAGGTGCTGGAGGGTAGATACAAGGTCTCAGTCCACTGGTATTTCTTCCATGTTTGCTTTCCAAAAGTGGAAATAGAGTTGTCACTTAATAAAGTTCTAGAAATGCCTCAGCTTGAAGTAACACACAAACGAGACCATATGCCAATGGCAATAGTTTGGATTTTGTTTGATAGTACATATAGTACATATGAGAGAGAGAGAGGGGGAATGAAAAAAAATAAAAATGGGGGTGAGGAGGGGGTGGTGCAGAAAGAGAGTGACAGGGACAGAGTAAGGAAAATATCACCACTCTGTGGATCCCAGCAATATTCAGTTGATCCTTTCCAACTGTTCTTCTTGGTGGTGAAGGTCTCCCCAGATTGCATAGAATCCAATGGGTTAATACACATTCAGGCTGGGTAGGAAAACCCAGGCACCTCCCTGGGTTTGCCATTGTCTCTTACAACAGACTCTGGGTTTCTTGCATCATCTGCAACAAAGTCCTGTGGTGAAAGGCTTCAGGAATGACTCGGGAGGGGCACTTCAGGGGTCTTTGATGGATTATGGCACTCCCTCAGCTGCCTCTCACGGGCAGCTCCCGTAGATGTGACCTGTGGGGTTGGGCATTCCACGGCTGGGCCAATTTGTGTAAGGGAGGATGGGTGTTCACTGCCTCTGACCAGAGGTTACACCCAAAACCTCCTTCCCTCCCCTCGTTTTGGGGGGAGTCAGTGAAAACCTGGCTTCTCTGGGCTGTGGTCTCCACCACCCCAAACTCAGCCAGGGAAGAATCTCAGTTGCATTTGGCTTTCTTGTGGATGCATTCCTCTCCTTCGGCCTTGTTAGTTTTTTCCTAGGCCTGTGATGATTAAAAAATGGTTTTTCCCTTTATCTAGTGTTAGTGATTTAACTTAAGATCAAAGTCCCAGTCAGATATCTTCAGGGAGGCTTCTTTGGTTGTAGCTTCTTTATAGAGTTTTTGTTATAATGAGCAAAACTTTATATCAATGTTTGAGGCCTGAACAATTTCAGTCTCTGACATCAGTGAAATCTCTACAAAGAAATTATTCACACTGTCACCCCTCAGGAAAACCCTTTTCCCTGCAAATTCTGCTGCTGAGGTAGAAGCAGGGTTTCCCTGGAAATGCCATAGCATGGTCGACCTGGTTTCTCCCTAGTGGCGCAGCACAAGCCTCCCAGAACTACCAAGTCTTCTGCCAGATTCTCCTGGCTGTCCCAGAAGGAGTTAACAGCAAAAGCAAGCTGAGGAGAGGAATTTGAAGGGGCTCTGTGGGTCGGTGGGTATCGACGATTGGAGAGACGGGGAAGATGAGTCAAGGGGTCCTATGGGAATATAATTGGGATAGTAGAAGATAGCATATTTTAGTTAAGATTTTAAAATTAGTTAAGAAGCTTAGTAATATAAGTGGCAAGAATCAATTTGTTAAAGAGTAACAAATACATTAGGACAGAGAAGCTAGGAGTGACAGGGGAGAGGCTTGGACCATGACCAGCAGATCAAAAAGTCCTGCCAACTGGCCATGGGTGAAGAGTTCACCATGAGGAAGACAGCTTTCTTCCTCCCATATGCCCACTCCCTTATTTCAAAATCCCACTGACCCAATTAAGGCAGTACAGTTGGGCAGCCATAATGGATATTCACTGATAATAATACAAAGCAGGCAGGTAATGATAATGTATTATGTGTCCTTAGAAACTGTTTGGATATGTAAAACCTTTCCTGTATAAATAGAGAGCAGGAGTCTGCAACTCCTTGCACATGTATTTGGAAATGATTCCCCATGTGTCCAGCGTGCTGCAATAAATACCCTTCTTCTCAACTTTTATTAGTTGAAGAGTTGTCTGTCTGTGCATCAAAGACTTTGAGATGGTTAAAGAATCTGAATTTATTGTGGAGTACAAATGCTTATATACTACTTTAGGAAGGCTAATAATGTTTTACTACAATGATTTGGTTAATCATCACAAAAACAAACATATATTTTACAACATCTCTTGCTTGCAGAGCTTGATGTAATTTTTATTTTCTGGTAAGTCCATCTGATTTAATCTTCTTGCAATCTTGAAAGCTGCCTGTTCTTGTCAAGGCATTTTGTTTACCAAATCCCTTATGCTAACCAGGTCCAAAGTCCATCATCTCTCTTGTGTATCCCAACAGGAGGGTACTCACAAGATGGTGAGATCCCTTCCACTGGGGGCACAGTGGTCAGGCCAGCATGGCAGCAGTCCAGCAGCTGACACCATGGGGAGACTAGGGGTGCTGGAAGGGCTTCCAGGAGTGCCTCGGGCACAGGTCCACTGCCAGTAGCAAGGCCAGAAGGAGCGGAACACACATGGAATGTGTGAGCAGGTGAGCACACATGGGATGTGTGAGCAGGCATGAACAATGACTGCCTGTAGTCACCTGGTAACAGAGGAGGCAGAGCCGGGGCATTGCTGTGGTGGTGACAGCTTGGTGGTCAAGCCTTCTCTTGCACTTTATTCTTTGTTGCACTCTGTTCCTTCAAGCCTTAAATCCAACCATCAGTACCAGCTCCACATATTTTGATCCAACTTTATCCCTTCCAACCCAAAACCTGCCTCCTCAAATCTATCCTCAGCACCAAATCCATACCCTAGCTCAAAATCTGCACTCCCTAGTTCCAAATCCGCCCTCCTCAGACTCAAATCCACACTTCAGCCCTAAATCTACTCCCAAATTCCTCCCCAGCTCCAAATCTACCCACAGTCCCAAGTACAAATCTACCCCTAAATCTGCTTCCTCTATCTCCCCAACCTCCAAATATGCTTCTTTAGTCCCAAATACACATCCTAAGCCCCAAATCCACCCTGTCCCATTGGATGCTCCTCCCTCCCAGCCCCTCACAGAAGCCTGTCCCACCCCAAAAAGCAGACATGTTGGCAGTATGGAGTAGCAGGTTTATTCTCCAGTTTTCTTTCAGAGGAGTAGGGCAGCCATGGTCAGCAAGAGGCTGGAGCAGGAAGGGAACTGTCACCGGTGTCAAATGGTGCAGTTCCCCTCTCCATAGCGCCGGCACTTCATCACCTTCAGGTAGGTCTCCACTTTGTGCAGGTCCTTCTTGAAGCAGGAGAGCAGGCCATAGTTCTGCAGTAGCGCGTCCTCACTGCGCAGGTGGATGTCAAATTTCTCGTAAGTGGCTTTGAGGATCTGGGGGCCCCGGGGGCTTCGGTCCTGCAGCTCCTGCAAGAGGATTGCGAGGTGCTGGGGGAGGTGCTGGGGGCCTGGGAATGACATGGGCCACACTAACCTCCTGCAGTGCCCCAGGCTGGGGCAGAGTGGCTGGGAATGGCCCTGAGAGTGCTGGTTGCCAGGGGCTGAACATGAGCCCGTGTGTGCCCAGGTGGGCAAGAAG
>NW_005054397.1:722628-723936 GCF_000277835.1 Geospiza fortis | reverse complement strand
GCAGGGCCAGGGCAGGAACAGCCCCCTGGCCCTGCTGGGGTACCTCCAGTCCCGGGGGCACTTCTGGGCCCCTCCTGGCAAGAAAGACATTGAGGGGCTTGAGCATGTACAGAGAAGGGAACGGAGCTGGGGAAGGGTCTGGAGCACTAGGAGCAGCTGAAGTAGCTGGGGAGGCTCAGACTAGAGAAAAGAAGGCTAAAAGAAGGGTGGACCTTCTCACTCTCTATAACTCCCTGATGGGAGCATGGAGTCGGGTGGAGGTCAGGGTCTATTCCCAGGGAACAAGTGACAGGACAACAGGACACAACATCAAGCTGTGCCAGAGGTGTTTCAGGCTGAACATCAGGAAGAATTTCTTCACAGAAAGGATTGTTAAACATTGGAAGGGACTGCACAGGGAGGTGGTGAGGTAAGTCACTGTCCCTGGAGGTGTTCAGGCAATGGCTGGACATGGCACTCAGTCCTCTGGTCTGGTTGACAAGGAAGCGGTCAGTCTTGGACTTGGTGATCTTGGAGGTCTTTTCCAACCTCAGTGATTCTATGATCTTCCACAGGCCCAGTGCCACAGTTCTCATTCAACTTTAAATGAGGTCAGGGGTTTCTCCCTCAGTCTTAAAGAATATTTCAAACATATTTTTGAGTGTATGTGTTTGCAGGAAGAGCAGTGATTCAGGGGTGATGCTACAGTGAGAAGGGAGTGGGCACAGGGCTGCAGGGAGGGAGGACTGTGTCTTTGGGGTTTTAAAATAAATAGTAAGTTGCAGGGTCTCTCTGTACCTCCTCCAGTCAAGTAGACGGAACCAGGCAAATAATTCTTCCTTTCTCCCCCTTTCCCAGACAACAAAGCTCTAACCCAGACCCAAGCCATGTACATCTGGAGCTGAGAGCTGCACTCCTCCTGCCCTGCTGTGGTCACCAGCTGCCACAAACAGGTGAGTTTTGGTTAAGGAAAAGGAGCTTTAAATGGGTGAAATATGATAGTTTGGCTGGTTTCTCTGTACCATTTCCTAATGCCCAAGCACATCCCAAATGGGGACCAAAATCATAGAATCGTGAAGTCACAAACTGGTTTGGGTTGGAAGGGACCTGAAAACTATCTCATTTGAAGCCTCCCTGCCATGGGCCAGGACACCTTCCACTAGACCACGTTGCTCCAAGCCCCATTTAACCTGGTCTTGAACACTTTTAGGGATGGACAGCCACAGCTTCTTTGGGCAACCTGTGCCGTGGCCTCACCACCCTCACAGTAAAGAATTTCTCACCCACACAAAAATCTGGATGTGGTACTGATGCCTACCCCTACTTTCT
>NW_005054397.1:628410-722618 GCF_000277835.1 Geospiza fortis | reverse complement strand
AGGACAGAAGTCTCTGTTTACTCTCTGAGTCTGACTTTCAGAGTAATTTTAATGCTGGAAGATGTAAACAATATTCCAGATTCATTTCCCACAGCTGCAGGTCGCAGAGCTCTAGCTACAGGGTGAGCCTGCCAGATAAACTTAATTACAGAATAAACATAAGTGACAAAGTGTCCTGGCAGATAATACACAACCTCATTTAAAGCAACAAAGCAAAAGTGAAGTAGATTATAAAGGGAACTTAGGGCAAAGGTAGAGAGTGACTTTTTACATGGACAGATAGAGACAGGACAAGGGGGAATGGTTTTTACCAAAGGAGGAGAGATTCAGATAAGGTATTAGGAAGAAATTCTTCCCTATTAGGGTGGTGATGCCCTGGCTTAGGTTGTCCAGAGAAGCTGTGGCTGTCCCATCCCTGGAAGTGTTCAAAGCCAAGCTGGATGGGGCTTGGAGAAACCTGGTCTAGTGCAAGGTGTCCCTGCCCATGGTGTGGGTTGTAAGGAGATAAGCTTTAAGGTCCCTTCCAACCCAGACCATTCTGTGAATCTATGATTAGCTCTTCCTTGAAGAGGATCACCCCACAGCTTTCAGCTCTCTGGATGCTGTACTGGTGTATGAGAAAAACACCAGAGTGCAGGTTTCCATCTGTACACAGATGTTTTTATAAAATATTATGAATCATCACAAAATTTGCCACATTTTGAAGTATTTTACATGGAGATGTAGCAAACATTATTTTGCTGTTAGTACAACTTAATAGTTTTTTGTTGCTGGGTTTGGGAAGACTTTGTGTGTGAATTATTCTGATTCCTGAGCAGTATCCCTTTGCAATGGGTGTTAACATCTGTTCTGTGTTTTCTTATCCTCCCTAGTGATGAAACGCAATGTGCCATATCAGGATCTCATTATCTAAAGGTAAACAAAGTCCTGAGGATGCCACTGGTCTTCAGAGTAGAAGGTGGTGAGATGTCTCAAGGATCTGTGAGAGCTGAGTGCCCTCTGTCTGGGATATCTCTGCAATTCTATAATCACGCTACATGCTGTGACTTACCCTCATCAGAGCTTGGATTCCTTCTTCCAGGTCCTTTAGTTTTTCATACACTCTGTCTGAGGTGCCAAAAACCAGATTGTTTGTGAACATCTTGCTTAGGTACTGCACCGGGGTCAGCCAGGACTGGATGAGAACCAGGGAGAACTGAAGAAGCTCCATGTCCTGAAATTAGGACAAGAAAGGATCAAAGCTGTTCAGGGGTATTTGATAACAAGTCCTGCTCCCTCTGGAACACATGGAGGTGTGCCACCACTCCTACAGCTTCAGCAGACACAAAGTTTTCAGGCTGAAGAGCACCACCCAGACCTCTGTCCTGTGCAGATAATAGTTTTTCTCATGCTTGGGGTGGGAATGTGATTTACAGTGTAGCCCAGAAAAGTATTTCTTTCTTTATGCAGGGTTCAAGTAATCAAAAAGGGAGGAGAGGGATGAAGCACACTCAAGTGTTCACAGGTAAAACACACTGTTCCTGCAGTGAAGCACAGATGGGCTCTTCAGGCAGGTCTGTGCTTGCCCTGAGGGTGAAAAAAACTTACTGATTTCTGCTGAGCATCATCCTTCTTCACGGGAGCAGGGATGGTTTCCGAGTAACAAAATGCTACCTGGGAATTCTTGTTTGTGTGCCTTTGGTCCTCTGGAATATAGGTGCGTTCCTATGGAGACATCCCAAATACACACAGATCTATTGCCCATGTTCTGGAGAAGACCTCAGACACTTCCCAAGCTGTTCTGAATGGTTACTCTTTGCAAGAAGTAAATGACAAAGTGCCTTTGGACAGGGTTGGCATATTGTGTAGGCACAATAGCTACTGGGCCTAAAGGTCTTCCTAAGCCAAGGTGTTGAGGTGAACAGAAACCACATCTAAATTAGGTTCTCCCAAGGAGTAAATGACCCCAAAGGACAGCTCATGCCAGCTCCTGTCAGCAGAAGAAACTAGATAGTTTTAAGCACTCAGGCTCTCCCAGGGCCAGAGGTGACCAACACAGGAAAGTCTTGTCACATATATGTGCCATGTCCCAGCTGATCCTGTGCAGCCACAGTCCTGAGAAGGGGGAAAGAGCAGGATCAGAGTAGGGGGCAGAGGGCTAAGAGGAGGAAACAGGGTCCAGTCTGATGGGACATAACCTGTGCTGTTTACACCCTTTCTCCTCATCAAAAGAGAACAAAGGAGACACCAATAGTTGAAAGGTGTCTGTTACACAGTCCTGAAGCCATCAGACTAAATCAGAGGAGATGACCAGAGACCACAGCACTTACAAACTCCTTGTACGTCTCCGCAGCCAGGAGGTGCAGGTGCTGAGCCCTCAGCACAGCGTTGGCAAACAGGCTGGAAAGGGGCACGGTCGGGAAGGCGGCAGCTTGCTGTGGCCACTGCAGTCCCAGAGTGATCATGGCAATGGTGAGAGGAGAGAGCCACGACCCTGCAGCAAAGCACAGCAAAAGGTGTTAGCCGTCCTCAGGAAACTGGGCTGAGGAGGGAGTGGCACCTGGGAATTAATTCCCAGTCTCTTCTCTCCATGCTGTCTGAAGGCTCATCTTTCTGGGCACCAAGAGTAAGCTTAGCCTTCTCCAAAATTGTTTTAAACCCTTTCACCAAGAACTGCCCCCACCAAGAGCCTGTGCTTCTCCTAGTGTTACCAGCAGTGTATTCCTGAGTGGATTCATGGTTGCTCCATGAAAACTAGTATGTGTCCCAAAGCTTTTCCCTGATACACTCATGGTTTTCCTTTTCTCATGAGTCCTTGCCCACGTGAAAGGAGCATGGTGCACTCTGGTTACATGAGCAAGCAGGGGATGATGAGTGCCAGATGAAGGCCTGGGAGCACCTCAGGGTAGCCATGGTTTAGGCTGCACTGCTGATGTGATGCTGGCTGTCTGCCTCGCTGGGGTGAGAGATGGTGACATTACCTGTGCTCTGAGTGGCTCTCTGGGATATGACTGCAGAATTTGGTGATCCTTGTCAGCCTTAAATGCTTTCAGCCTTTGACACCTGACTCACACTAGTGTCTGTCTGCTGTGAAGAACACAAATTTAATCTCAGACAAATACCCCTTGGAGGAGAAATGCCCTGGAGCCTGCAGGACTCGGCCTATTTAGACTAAAGATTAATTCATGAATTAAAGTCACATTGCAGGGAAAGGTATTCTTTTTCATTGGTTTATAAATTGCCATACTTTAAGTTAGGGCTGTCACAGAGTGTGTGTATCCCACCACATACCACCCCATCATCATCTCCTATCACCCTACACACATGGCAGCACTGACAAATCCTTTAAAACTGTAATAAAAAGTACCTGGAGCCATTTCTGCCTGGTGAGTTGCTCAGGTGTTGCTTGACAGTGAATATTTCCTCCTTTCATCTGTCAAGGGGAACTGTTGAGCCACCCTTTATATAACAGGGAATCTGTTTAAAATGGATCTGTGTGTCTACGACTACAACAACTGTGCATCTTCTCCGTGCATAAATGCACAGCTGTTCACAGTGGTGTTGCCTCATTGCAGTAATTTATACACAAATGTACAAGTTGGGAAGGTTGTTTGCCTCAGGATAAAGTCAGCGCTCAATGATTTTGCCATATCCTGCTGTTTATCGCAAATAGAAGTTTTCTGGTCATTGGAATACCCATCCCAAGTCACATCAATGTTTTTATATGGTGGAATTTGCTTTATCCACCTGCACTTTCCTATCTGGTTCTGCAGCCTTGGCTCACAGTTCACAGGCCTGACTGACCATTTTGGGAGATTTCTGACTTAAAGCAAATGGCAAGTTATGCCAGGGGAGGCTCAGGTTGGATATGAGGGAAAATGACCTCAAAAGGGTTGTACAGCCCTGGCACAGGCTGTCGTGGGAGTGGTGGTGTCCCCATTCCTGGAGGGATTCAAAGCTTTGTTGATGTGGCACTTGGGGACATAGGTTAGTGGTGGGCTTGACAGTGCTGGGGGAACAGTTTGACTCAGTGATCACAGAGGGCTTTTCCAACCTAAACAATTCTGTAATCCTATGTTTTCCCCTTTATTGTTAGTGGGGATAGAGCTGGATGGATGCTGTCAGATTAATCCTATTTCTTTCAATTTCTACAAAAATATCAAATATTCATCAAATAGTATTGCTGAGCTGGTTTGATGAGGGTTTGACAAAGAGCTGTCATGCCTAGGCACTTGTTCGGGTTCTAGCCTATGCACTGCAAATCCAACTGCCAGGGCTCTGGGAGGTTTCTCTCATTCTCAGTCTGTGAGAAGATCTGGTTTTGAACATCTTCCTGCTCCTAAACAGACTAAGCAGAGGGCTGCTGTGGAAAGGAGGTAGAAGAGATAGGGAAGAAAAGGTGGGGAAGAGAATCATAGAATCATGGGATAGTTTGGGTTGGAAGAGACCTTAAAGCTCATCTCATTCTAAGCCCCTGCCATGGCACACCTTCCACTAGACCAGGTTGCTCCAAGCCCAGTCCAACCTGGCCGCACAGCACACCTACACTTTCTTTTGAGCAAAATGAAACAGAACCTCAGATGGGCAACTACAGGGGGGTCTTAAAGGCCTTTTACTCCTCATAAGGCACTGATTACCCCAAACCACACTGACTTGAACTTTTGTTGGGAGTTCAGGGTCTGTTTCTTTCTGGTCAAGTGGTAATTTATCTTCCATGCCTCCCACTGTGTGTCCAGTTTCCAAGAGGCAGCGTCATCCCTGGTGCAGCTGGAGCATAGGATGGAGAAGTGGTTAATAAACATGCTGTGGAGAGTATGGTCTGTTCTGAAAAGCCCCTGGGGTGGAGATGTGGTGGTGTCACAAGGTAAATGTCAGTCCTTGCACAAGTGGGAATGGCTATCAGGTATCCCGTCACCCAAGAGCCACCAACATCTGGTTGTGTTTTTCTAGTCCAGATTATGTTTAAATAGATCAATATTTGTCAGAGATGAGCAGAGCAGCAGCACCTCAGCACAGCCCACGCCCTGCTGCCTGTGAATGATGATAATGTACTCCTGCAGCACCTTGCACCCATGTTCTGCTGCCTCTCACTGTCGCTGGCTGGCTCTCTAGTTTTGTTAGTGAAATCTTGGTGCTAAGTCGACATTTTTTATGTTGTAGCCAAGCATGGAGATGCTGGGATGATCAGCCTATGCAATTCCCCTGAGCCTTGGGTTGTCCCCAATAATTTCTGGGCATTAAATGAGAAAGAAGCATTGTGGGGAAGGCGGTGTGACTGAAGTGTTGGGCTGGGCACACCACTGGCAAAACTATAGTTGCATAAGCTCTTAAATATCAACTGTTTTTCTAGATTTCAGACACAGCATTTGCAACCTAAAGCAGTATCTCTGAAAATCACGTGTCATTTCCAAGTTCCTTTTCTTTTTTGAAAGAGAGAAAACCCCACTTCTCTTCAGCATGTTCACACATCCACCCACCTTACCCTGAGCATCACCTACTCTAACAAGTTTCACTAAAGAAGTGAAATCATTCTCCTTCAGGTTTATGTGCTCCCTGATTCCTAGAAACCCCCCATCTTGGGGTGGCCTTGTGGAGAGGACCTTCCCAGCCTGGCCTCACCCTCCTACCCCAACCTTCCTTACCTGGACCCTCCTGGGTGAGCACAGCTGGTAAGTCCTGACCAAGGAGCCACTGTCAGCCCACAGCCTGGGCTCTGTGCATTGGAGGGCAGTGACATGACTGACAGAGGATTGAAGTGGCAGTTGATACCTCTTCTACCTCACTGCTCAGAATTTATGGATTTTGCTTACTGGAGGTAGGACTGCACAATTTCCCGGAACCCATTTGGAAAGATTTTAGAAACATAAATTCATAGAATGACCAGGATTGAAGGGGACCTTAAAAATTATCTTGTTACAATTCTTTCCACTAGACCAGGTGGCTCCAAGCCCCATCCATTTTGGCCTGGAACACTTCCAAGCAACAGCTTCTCTGGAAAACCTCTGCCAAGGCCTCACCACCCTCACAGTCAAGAATTTCTTCCCAATATGTCATCCAACTCAGCCCTCTGCCAGTGTGAAGCCATACCCCCTTGTCCTGTCATTGTGAAACCACTCCCTCTTGTTCTGTCACTACACTGCCTTGTGAACAGTCTCTCTCCATCTTTCTCATAGTCTCTTTTAAGCTAAAGATGTCCAGGACTGCAACTCAGTCTGTGCAAAACCAGCCACCCTTGTTCAAGCAGCCCTGATTCCAGTTTCCAACATGTGGAAATGTATTTTACTATTTTTTTCTTCTGAAAACCCTCCTGTTTTCTGCATCCATAAATGTTGGTTGGAGGTTTTAGCCTGCTTCCTTACTAAACCAATCTAAACCACGCTGTTTTTCTGCTTTACCAGTCAGCCTGGAGGTCTGCTGCTCATGCTCATTTGCCACACGGACCATTACCTCTCTCCCCTGCTTCTGCAATTGTTTTTCCATAATAATTACCCATACGAAAAATCATATACAGAGAAGTGTGCAAAAGCAGTCAGTAAGACTGCTATCTATGAAGTGCAATTTCCCTGTGACTGGCTTGGGGCTGCAGCACAGGAACCAGATAAAGGAATTTCAGGTCCTAGGAATAATCCCTACCCTTGTCCTGGGGAATGTCACAGTCACTGCCCATGCCTCAAATTTCTCCATTAGTAAAATGATGGTCCTGACACTCATTAGCAATGCAGCTGGAAAGCAGGTAATGATTGCAGAGACACAGGTAGATTAAAAATAAATCTCATCTCTTCTGCTGAAAACAAAGCAAAGTCAGTCAATTTTGCCCCTTTCCAGTGATTTTTTAAATAAGTCTTTTAAATTGAAATGCAGCAACAGCAAGTTGTCCAGGAACAGGCAGCAGCAGGGACTAAAAACAGACTCTGGGAAGAGTAACTCATTCCGATTTTTTTAGCCTCTCTCTCCACCAGTGGATCTGACATCATCATGTGTCTCCCAGCATGAGCTGCCACTCGGGAACCATCAGCCTTAACCCTCCTGGGCTGAATTGCTTGGTCACTGCCTCTCCAAATGAATGCACTGTCCTAGGGGATGCCAGTGGGGTGGCGAGGGAAGATGCTGAGGTCAAATCCCAGCTCTAGCAGTGCCACAGTCTCATGGAGATTCCCAAAATAGTTTCTGCTGAAGGGTTTTCTGTAGGGAGTGGAGAGGAGCCATCCCAAGGCGCACAGTATGAGGAGGACTGGAGCCTCTCTGCTCTGAGGATAGACTGTGAGAGGTAGAATTGTTCAGCCTGGAGAAGAGAAGGCTCTGGGTACAACTTAGAGGCCCTTCCAGTGCCTAAAGGGGCTCCAAGAGACCTGGAGAAGCACTTCGGACAAGGGTATGGAGTGACAAGACAAGAGGAAATGGCTTCACACTGACAGAAGGCAGGGTTAGATGGGATACTGGGAAGAAATTACTGTCTGTCATGGTGGTGAGGCCCTAGCACAGATTTCCCAGAGGAGCTGTGGCTGCCCCATCTCTGGAAGTGTTCCAGACCAAACTGGATGGGGCTTGAAGTAATTCCAATAGTGAAAGGTGTCCCTGCCCATGGCAGGGGTGTGGAAGATGATGTTTTTTAAGGTCCCTTCCAATCCAAACCATTCTGTGATTCTGTGGCTTAGGGTGTTCAGCACAAGATGTCACAGATCTGCTGACTGCTGGGTGCTCAGTTTTGGCTTGATCTTGGTGGCTTCCATTCCAAAAAAAGCACTTTTTACTCCAGTGGTGCTACTGGGGGTGGTCAGCAAATACAGAAACTGCCAGCATGGTTCAACTGCAATTTTATAAGTCTGCAAAAGTTTGTAATTTTATAAGTCTGCATAGTTTGTAATTTAATTTTGGAAAAGCCATCTTACTGCCTGCCTCAGATTCCCCATGTATGAAAAGGGGTTTTGAAGAGGAGTCACTTTCAGAAACATTCCCCACTGCTTCAGCTCCCAGCTGGCAGAATTAGGAATAACCCTTTTCCTAGGATGCTCAAGAGGTGAATTGGACCAGCCCTGAGATGGAAAGGATGTTGTGTGGCCATGTACCTGACCTCTGTGCATTTCTCAACCCATTTACAAGAACAAGCTCAGAGGTAGTCATATATTACCCATTTATTAAAATGTACATTTTTGGGGAAAACCCATAAAAGTCAAAGATTTGGTCCTTAAAACTGTGTTCTGGGTGGACTGCTTCTTAGGGTATTAGGGTTGTGATTCCTTTCCTTTTTGTTGTTATGGTTCACTAATGCATATTCATGGTCTAATATCTGCTTGATTTTGTGTTTGAATTTTCTTCTTGCTTCCCTGCATCACTGTTTTCAACCTGACTCCATCTCATCAGACAAATTGAATCTGAAATGCTGGCAAATGTTTACAAGTGAATTAAAATTTTGATTTATTTGGTGTTTCTGGTGCCTCAAGAAAGGCCATATATTCTCCTGATATTATGGAGAAATTGCTTTGAATTTATGAGAAAGCCAAGCTCAAATTATGGTTATTGAATATTTCCATTAGCAAGACTCTCTGCAACTATGAGATTTTTCTTCTTCTTTGCTTAGGGAGAAGGTTGAATGAAAATCCTGGGCTGTTTAGAACTTGACATACTCAAAATTTGGCCCTTCCTGACTCCAAAGAGTTCTCATGAACCCAGCCAGATCCTGTGCAGCAAGAACTCTCAGTTACTACTCTCTTAAGGCATTATTTATTTATTACATTTAAATCCTTAGCTGAGATTTCCAGGACCTTTAATTGTCTTTATTTTTGCTGAGAGTTTCAACCCAAAGTTTAACCCATTCCTCATTTAACCCATTCCCCAGGAAGAGGCAAGGAAAACATCCTGTTTTACTGCCTTACACCTCAACCACCGTTTCCTGAGCTGCTTTCCTCTCTCTCCCTTGCACATCAATATTTCAATGTGCAGCTCTAATTTCAGTACTAAAATCCTGCAACTACAACCACCAGTCTCCACAGGGAAAAGCTATCATGACACTGGCAAATTCTTGGGGCAAACCCACAAGACTGCATCACTCAGTGAGGAAATCTGGCTGCTAAATTCTTCTAAGATGTCATCTTTGAAGGAACCATGGAATCACAGAATGGTTTGGGTGAGAAGGGACGTGACAGTTCATCTCATTCCAATCCCTGCCATGGACTGGAGCACCTTCCATTAGACCAGGTTGCTCCAGGCCCTGACCAACCTGGTCTTGAATACTCCCAGAGATGGGACATGTGCCATGGACATGTCCTACTCCCACTGTGAATTCCAAATGCATGGCTCATTTCCTCTGGACACGACAACTAAATTGCTTGGGGACTTCATGCCACTGGCTTCTCTCACCTATTGATCCATCTTTTAGGTCCTGACTGTGACACTCAGGCTGGGTGGAAGAAGGTGCTTCGTTAAATATTTTCTGTAAGGACATTAGAGATTTCCCAGATGCTTTTCAACCTTAAGAGCATCCAAGCAATTTGGAGATACACTGTACTTTGTATCTGCTGTTTGGCAATCAATGAAATAGTCTGGATGAATTTGGGGAGAATAAACAGAATTTTCCCCCTTGGTGGAAATAAGCTTATTCTCTAGAAAAGCACAATCATACAGTGATGACTATTAAAAAAATAATTAAATAAGGATAATTGGTACAATTCTACATTCGCTTTCAGATACTGATGATAGTCAGGACCAGCTGTTGATGATGTCTCCAGACTTCAGCAATGTATTAATACACAACACACGTGGTTTCTGTTCTGTGAAACACCTCATGGTTTTATAGCTCACTAGTGGTCTATTGACCACAGGTTAACACTGGATCAGTGCAGCAGAGCCTATGCTTTACCACATGAGACACTTCTGCTCACATCTGCTTATTTCTAGGGTAATTTCATTGATGATGTGTCAGAACAGAGTCATAAAGCCATCCAATGTTATTAAGCACAGCTGACACCTTTATGATGCTTTTTGCAGTTGATCACTCACAGCTTTAATGACTGAAATGGTCATTGCTTTTATAGTCTGGATTTCCTCTCCCTTTGAAGGAGAATCTGAGTTGCTTCTACCTCCACAAGAGAAGGTAGAAGGGAAGAATTGACCCAGCAAAGGTTTAGGGAAAACCAACAATCTAATACCTACATTTTTCCAGAAAAAACATATTACATGACAAAGCAGGGCAGGATCTTCCCAAAAATTAACTTGGCCCTTGGGGCAACCCCAAGTTGGGAGCTGCTGGTGACTTGTTTGTGCATCCAACATCTTGTAAATGTCAGACAGTGAGCAAATGGAAAGGGAATGCCAACACACATCCAGTGGCTGGAAAGTCAGGGTGAAACTGGATTTTGCTGTCTAAATATTTCCCCAAAGAGCCTGTATTTACAAGATTTGTCTTTTTACAGCAACAGCCATGAATAACCCTGTTCATTCCAAGTGGAAATTCATTTAACTAGCCTTCTGGTTTGGTTGTGGGCCACATGGCCTTTCCATCCCCATCTCCTAATACAAATCTATTCAGATTGTGTCAGCTGCTTAAGTATTTGGTCATTTCTGCTGACATAACTGTCTAATTGTCCTCATTTATCATGGCTCTTCTGGATGGGATTGCATTGTGAATTTGTAATTCAGCGCATCTGTCAGAGGCTGGGGGAGATGAGTGTCAGATGGGGAATGGACAGACCCATAACTGGCTGCAAAAGGAACTCGTAATTCATTCCCATTACAGCTTCTTGGCTCCATCTAGGCTGGGAGTCTAGGCAGGCAAAAGATCTAGAAAGATCTCCCTTCTAGTAAAACCTGCCATTCCTCATCAGACAAATTACCTTGTTGGATTTAGCAATTTAAGCTTCATCTTAATATAGACAGGTTTTTCTAAAGATTAACACCAGAGCTGCAGAAAGTATCTTTTTTGGGTCCAAAGAAATCCCTTCAAAACAGGACACACAACTCTTATGATAGAGTTATTAAAGTTATTAGAAATGCTTTTGCCCAAATGAAGGTGCAAACAAGACCATATGCCAAAGTCCATAGTATGGGTTTTATTTGATAGTAAATATGAGAGGACACCTGTCTGCACCTGTTGGGATGCAGCTATAGAGGCTGGGGAGAAGCAGGCTGGCACAGCGTCAATCAGGATAGGCTGCGACAGCCCAGCATGTTCCCTTTGGCATTCCCTGGTAAAACACCTTCCTGCAAATTTGGATCCTCTATTTAGTCCAGAAATCACCTCTTGGCTGCAAGAAACCAACATCTGCTTGCTTTCCTTGTCAGCTCCACCACATCCTGCCAGGGCATCTTGGTTAGTGAAAGGAAGGACTTGGGCATCACCAGTGAAGTACCTGTGGGTTGCAAGGCTCCTGAGATTTTGAATGGATGGGAGGTCTGTCAGTGCCCACGATTTGCAGCTTTGGGTCCTTGTGAGGCAGATATCTGCCAGAGTTGGCCCACAGCTGCTCAAACATGGTCTGAGCCAGCTCACAAGAGAAACAAAACATGGTACAGTTTTCTTCCCCAGAGGGGAAGGGTCCTTGTTGCATTTTTCCATTCAAGGACAAGCGCATGCTTTTGTCCAAACGCAGCTGAGTCGTTTGCTCTTTGCCCAGAGTTTGTTCTGCCATTAGCTTTAAGAGAGGACCAGGCAAAAAATGTCCTGTTGTGGAGGAAGCTTGTCACTCAGAGACAACAGGCACAAGGACAAAGTGTGCAGCCTTTCCACAGTGCAAATATCCTCATTAACCATCATTACAAAATCCAGTCAGTCATGGGGACCATTGAATGTGACAGAGTACGAGAAGGAAGGGGAGGGAAAGCAGAAAGTCAAGGAGGATCCTTGCTCCAAGGCTTCCAAACATCCTCGAGCTGGCCTAGTGCTTTTCTAGTAATACTTGGGGAGTTTGAGGTAATACATGCACTGATCTTCCTGTTTCATCTTCCTGTTTCATTTTCCCTTTTTCTGATCACTGTTTCTAGGTAGATGTGCTCAGGGCATCCTCTCTGTTTGAGGGATGGCACTGGAAGATCCACATTCTGCTATGGAGCACTTCTGAGCTTTCCTTGAAAGCCAAAGGGTCAAAGAAACAAAGAGATGTTCCATTTTTCTCTCTTTTTTTTTTCCCCAGGAGAGGGAGAAAAAGAGGAATTGTATATGTATTTGAGTATTTCCAACCATCTGCTCCTTACCAGGGACAGTAGTCCAACACACATCCAGCTGCCCAGCATGCTTCACCTGCCTGCTCAGGGTCCTGGTTCAGCTGTTTCCATGACAGGAAACAGTGAGATGTAATTAGAGGCTCTTCCTTCCCAAGTCAGTGGGATGCTGACGAAAACAGATGCAGATGCCATGTCCTGAGATACCTCCCTGCCTCTCTCTCTGTCCTGTGACCCCTCCCACCTCAACTGTTAGGGGATTTATTATCATGAAACCTCTATCATAAACAAACTTGAGGCTTTTTTCAAGGAAAGAGGCTTTGTTGAGCTATAGATCCTCTTCTCTGCAAGATGCCTACATGCTGCTGTGACAGTCTCTTTTTTGCAGGTGAGGACCCATCTGTAATGAGGCTGAGAGTTTTGACCAGGGTGAGATTTGTAGTGGAGCCGGGTGATGAGCCTCAGTGCTTCTCCTAGGGGCCCAAAAGCCACCCTTCCTCCCCTCCATGTACCCCTCGTGTTCACCTCTATGTATCTTTAGACAGATGTAACCAGAGGTGAACTTGATTTGGTTTTGGGAAGGAATCAGGACCCGTGTTCAATATTTGGGCTGTAATCAAACACCAGCTTTGACCCCTCTTTTTTCCCACAGTACATCCATGCTCTCATTGCATCCATCTGCTACAAAGCAAGGACATAAGTCTGCTTCAGACTTTTCTGCTCAAGGCGCTAAAATGCTATACAGAGAATTCTGTACAGAGAATTCTGTACAGACAGCACAGGGCACCCATGAAGGGTTTTTACATTCACATGTAGACCCTTTTCCACCACCCAGTAATCTGGATTAAAACAGACTCCAGTGTCTTGGCCACATTACTGGTTCTACTTCAGGAAAGCCACCTCTGACCTCAGTTTGTTTAAAACAAACCTCATCTGGGATTTAAAAAAAAAAAAAACAAAAAACCAAAAAAACAACCCCAAACACACTCTTTTCCCCAGCAGCCATTTCTAGACTTTTGCTACCATTACTGTGAGTTTTCATCAAATCACAGAATGGTTTGGGTTGGAAGGGACTTTTAAAGATCCCCCAGTTCCAACTCCCCTGCAATGAGCAGAGACACCTTTAACTAGTTCAGATTGCTCAGAGCCCCAGCCAACTTGACCTGGAATGTTTCTAGGGATGGGACAGCCACAGCTTCTCTGGGCATACTGTGCCAGTGCCTCACCACTTTCAGAATGAAAAAATTTCTCTCTCATATCTAGTCTGAATGTGTCCTTTTGCAGTTTAAAACCATTCATACTTGTTCTATTACTGCAGGCCCAATAAAATCTCTGCCTCCATTTCTTACAAGCCTTCTTATTCCCATGCTCCATGCTGTACAAACCCAGACTGCTGGACCTCTGCCTGCATTTGCAATTTTAAGGATACTCATGGCAGTAGGGAAAAGAGGACAGCACCTTTTCAAGAAATTCCTATTGGAAAGCACAGCAAGAACAGACTGAAATACAGCCTGGATAAAGCTAGAGAGTCCAGGACTGATGGTTTTAAGATGACACCCAATGGTGTGGAGCAAGACTGCAGCTAAGGTGTTCTGGCCACCAGGCCAGGAATAACCTTAAGTGCACAAAGTGTCCTTAAAAGATACCAGATTTAACTGGAACATCAAAATAATTTTCTTTAAAAAGTGAATGCAGGTGTAATTTCATCTTGTGGCTGGTCTGGAACTGCCTATCCCTTCCATCTTCAGAGATGTTCATGGTGGTTTTGTACTGATTGTTATTGTATTGTATTGTATTGTATTGTATTGTATTGTATTGTGTTGTGTTGTATTGTATTATTTTATTTTATTTTATTTTATTTTACTGTATTTTATTTTATTTTGATCAGCGGAACATTTAAAAGACCTAGGCAAGGACAATGGTCCTCACACTGTCCAGTGGGGATAGATGGTCACCCTCTAGTACAAAATAGGGATTCGTGCTCCAGAAAGGCTATAAGCAAGGAGAGAACAAGTAACCAATTGTGCATGATTTAGAAAAAAAAGTAGGGGAAAAGATATAGGCCTGGGGGCAGGGAATGCTCATAACAAGTGTTCCGGCACCTCTGTATGGGATCAGTCCCTGGAGGTTGACAGTTTAGGAGGAGGGTATGCCATTTCCTTTGAGAAGGGCTTTGAGAAGTTCCTCTCTTTGAGGGATGCAGTTGGATGGGTTTGATTGAAATTGTAGGTGGCAAGAGCTTTTTCAGCTTTTTCATATTTGTGAGCTGTGTTTTTTGCCTGATATGTTCAAGTTTGTAACTGACTCTGTGAGAGTGAAAAGATTTATTAGCCCAAAGGAGTTCATGTTGTCGTTTTGCTGTGGTGCAAATACGAATCTGCACTTGGAAGGGGAAGATCAGCGAACTCTTTTTGTCCTGACATAGTTGATTGGATCTGCACTTGGCATGGATTAGAGCTAGGCGAGGTGCATGTCTTTTTTTTAATTCTTTTTTTTTTCAAGTGGACAGCGTCATCATGTGGTTGTTTTTATGAGTGCTCATGGTGCCCAGGAAAAAGCCAAGTGTTTTTCTGTCCTGTTAGTATGGGAGCAGTTAGGGTAAGATCTCTGTTGTGGATCCTGGCTCTTTGAGAATGAAAGAACGTTACTGGGTATAGCACTGAGAAGGAAAATGAATAATTTTATTGTTGGCTGTGCAGCTGGTAGGCTGCAAAAAAAAAAAAAAAGGGAATTCTAGCTCAGCTAATTTTCTTCTAGGACTTTTTCTGTGGGACCAGCTGCTGAATATTTCTACTTTTGTAACTGCTCTTTGGCCTGAGACTTGGATTGTTTGTCCTTAGCCCCTAGAGAGAAGGAATTCCCTAGTGAGAAGGAAGTCCCTAGCAAGAGAAGGAATTGTTTTGTCTACCTACACTATGAAGAGAGCTTACTAACCCTTAATATGAAGCTCAGAACTACACACTAAAGCAGTACAGAATCTGAAAAATATAAAAGCTAAAACCCAAGGCATCAGGCCTACCAACCGAATTCACTGTGGCAGTCATAAGGATTAAAATTCAGCAAGAGCTACTTGTGCTGCTACCTATGCCTCTTCCAACCCCTCTGCGGAAACAACTGTGCCTACCTTCAGGTTCTGGGATCCAGAGAACACAATGGTAAATGCAGTGGAGAAGGGAAGGACAGGCAAGTTTGGTGTGGTTTACGTGGGGTACGCGGAAAGTGCAGCCCTGCACTGGCTTTTACTTCTAGGGCTTTGTCCTATTAGAGTAGCTGCTGGATGCTTGCAACAAAGACACGAGAGTGAAAAAACGTGACGGCAGGTCTATCTGGGAAGGAAGATTCATTGTATGTTTCTGTGTCAGCCTTCCCCTTAGAGCAGCCAACAGCAGGAAACCTTTTATGAGCGAAAAAACCTGTGGATGTCTTTCATTTTTTGTGCGCATGTTTCAGCCTTCCAAAGCACATTCTTCGACCTGCAGCTCTTCACGCAAAGTCAGAGCTAACCCTTCTGATTTGTGAGAGCACAAAGCAAATATTTTGGCCTCTGGGCCCCTTCTGTGGAAATTTTTACACGGGGGTGAGTTAGGGCAGCATTTAAATAGTTATCAAAAATCACTCCTGAAGAGCACTTAGGAGCATTGTTCTGGCCTGGGCATGGAACATATTCATTGCTGGGCAGTACGGGTGAGCCCGTCTGAGGTTTGGGAACACGCCGCGGCCCCACAGCACAAACAGGCCATGTCTCTGATCTCAGGTCACAACCAACCTCTGAAAAGTGCATGTTATATGGCTCTACACAGATATTTATTGTATGTACTTTGTTGTATCGATCAGTAGTGCTGTATTAACATTTTAATAGTATGATAAATGTAGTTTTGTAGTTAAAAGGTAACTTTTGTAGTTGAAATAGGAACTATGTAAGTGGGATATTTTTTAAAGAAAGGAATGAGGTACTCGCAGCAGATAGCAGCCACAGGACACCTACATCTTTCAGAGAAAAAGAATTTATTGTTCTCTTATCAGAAGAAGCTGACTTCTTCCTGCCTCTCTCATGATTTAAGACGCCATTAGGAATAAGAGGAAGAAGCTGACACTGACCAGACAGATTCCTTTGTTTGAATGGAACTTATGCATCAAGTATGGGGTGTATGAATATGCAACAGGCTATTGTTTTTAAGGGTTAATCCTTTGTTAACTGGTGTCCTTTTTTGGGCTTATGTTGCCCAGAAAAAGGTACCTGGACCATGCGTAACTCTTTGTTTCTATTGTCTCATATTGTCCTAATCCAAATTGTCCAAATTATTATTACTCTAATTGTATTACTATTTCATAACCATTTTATTACTATTAAACTTCTAAAATTTTAAAAACAAGTGACGGGCGTTTTTCACACAACCACACTTTCAATCCCACTTTAAAGACAATCTCGACTCTAACAGCAGCAAGAGCTCCCTCGAGGACCGCATGACCAAAGCGGCGCAAACAACACCGGCGCCGCCTTTCACAGCCCTCCGGTGGGACACCGGTGCCGGGTCACCCACGGCTGCCGAGCGGGACAAAGGCGGCGGGAAGGCAGAAGAGAGAAGACCGGAGGGACACATGTTTCTGTGCTCCAGCCGGCATGCAGCGGCTGGGGCGGCGCGGCCGGACGGAGAGGTTCCCCGCCTGGGGGGTGTTGTTTCCCCCTTTCATCCTCATCCTCCTCCTTCTGGCAGGTCAGCGGGACCGGCGTGGGGCGGGGGACGGGCGCGGAGCTGCGGGCAGCGGGTGTGAGCGGGGCCGGAGGGTTAGGTCCGATGTGGAAGCTTTTCCGATTGAATTGGCACAGGGAGTTGGAAGGGGGTCCCCGGGGTGTCCCAGCAGAGCGGGAGCCCCTCTCTGGCTGCAGGGAGAGTAAACCTCGAGGAGACGGGACTGAGAGAGGACCTCATTAATCAATATCTGTGTATCAATATCTGAAGGGGGTGTGCCAGGAGGATGGAGCAGAGGCTCGGTGGTATCGAGCAGTGGAGCGGGGAGGGGGGAAGGAGGGCAACGTGCAGAAGTTGATGCACAGGAAGTTACACCTGATGGTAAGGAGGAACTTTACTGTGAGGGTGTCCACACACTCGGAAGAGATGGCCCAGAGTGGTTGTGGAGTCTCCCTGAATAGAGATAGTCAGGAACCGTCTGGATGCAATCCCGTGCCACATGTGCTCTAGCAGTTAGGAGCAGTCAGGTTGGACCACATGATCCACTGTGGTCCCTTCCCATCTGACCCGTTCTATAATTCTGTGATTCTGTGAACCCACCCACGTAGGATAGACCCATGATATGCAGGGTGAAGCCACCTTGGTGCTCTCCCGCCAGGGCAGAGCCTGGAGGTGGGCTGGCATGGCACAGCTGGAGCCATGAGTACGCATGGTGACATTGCAAAAGCCTGGAGCTGCTGGCACTGGGGTGTGCCAGAGGCTTGGTATGGGGTGTCCTGAGATGGCAGCCCTGCCAAAGCCTTAGTATGGGGTGTCCTGTGTGGCAGTCGTCCTACATTGCTGCTTCCTACAGAAATGCCTGTGCTACCCCTGGCCTGCTGTTCTCCTTCTGGAGATGGTGTCCTGCTGGCTGCCCTGATTCACTTGATGGCAGGGCTGGTTGGCAGGATGATGGGTCGATTGTTCTGGTTTTTTCATGTGTTTCTTTAATCCAGAGGTCATCTCACAGGTTTAGGGTTCCTCTGCCTGGGCTGCCCCATGTGCTGTGTTGCACAGCCCTCTCCAGCCTGTGCTTGGTGCTCATTTTCAAACAGAGACCAAGTGTGAGCAGGTTCCGAGAGCTGACCTGCTAAAATCCTGTGAGCGGTCAGGCTGTGAGATGGGTCAGCAGCATGAGTCAGTGAGCAAAGGAGTCTCAGGGCAAGGTGAGAACTTTTCACCTACTTGGGGCAGGAATGGGAGCGTGGCAGAAGCTGAGATGTGGAAGGGTTGCCCGGATCCCAGCAAACCAACCAAAAGGGTCAGCACAGATGAAAGGCAGTAATGGCAGTGGGAGAACTAGAACCTCTCAGGTGAGTTGCAGCCTGGGAAATGGGAGCTACAGTGCACTGGGAATGCAGAAGCATGGTTTGCCATCGTTGATTTCAAGTCTGCCACTTCAGTATGAGACCAAATAGGCCACCAAGGGTGATGGTGTATTGGACATGGAGTCTCTCTGAATTTATCCAGGCTGCAGCTGAAGCCTTGACTGTGGGGACGGTGATCCCCAAGAATGTTTTTACAGTGCAGTGGCAGTACAGAGTCATCTTCTTGGGGGAACCTGACTTAGGGCTTTGAATACACTAAATGTTATGACAGCACAAGAGGTAGATACCATTAAAATAGCTTCTCATAGGAATAAAAAGATAGATGCTCTCCCGCGTTTCTTAATTGTAAAGAGCTCTCTTATTGTTGTTTCACAGATTGCTTTGTCTGGCAGAGCATTGTGACTGGGAGCACTTGTGGCCTCAAGTGTCCTCAGTGGGGCAGAGAGGGCCCTGCTGGTCCCTGTGCCAGGCACTGCCCTGCCACACTGGCCATGGCCCTGATGTCAGAGCACAGTGAGGGGAGCTGCTGCCAGATGGCAAGGGATGAGGGAGCCCCAGGCTGGGCCTGGGCAGGGACTGGGAGAAATAGCCTGTTCTCAGACAGCTTCCTTCTCTCCTGCAACCCTCCAGATCAACAAGACAGGCAGCCCAACTCAGATTTCTTCTGGACTCTTTGCTGGGATGGAAGAAATTGGTCTGTGGTGTCTTGGTATTTCAAAATGTTCTTTTTCACTTTAAAGGATTAAGTATAAAGGGGAACCGATATGGCCAGCTATAGAATACTCATATGGAAAGCACCTAAGTCTGAAATGCAGAATGAATGGGAATGGGCTGCCATTAGGATTAGAGAGTCAGATCACGCCTCAAGGGCAGCGCTGTGATTGTATGAAACTGTTAGACTGCATTTTCTTCAAAGCTGTGCTGTACAAGATTTTGATATTTGACATCATGAGTGTTATTTTTATTCAGCAGAAGATTGTTTGGCTCAGTGTGATAATGACTGCAAGGCTTACTGCTGTGATGGGACTGCTCCCTACTGCTGTTCATATTATGCCTACATTGGGAATGTCTTTTCGTGAGTATATTTGCACTTAAAAAAAAAAGGTGTGCTGTGTTCATGAAGTCAGTGTAAGTTTGCTGTGGCAAAACTATGTTTTGGCAATAAACTGAGGCAGTGTTTGGGTTTGTTGTTTTTAGTTTGGTTTGTTTTTTTCCTTCCTGGTAACAATCTTTGGTATTCCTTTGAGGTCTCATGTTACATGTATTTTTGAAACATACCAGAAAGCTTGGTAAAATTGTGGGTTCTGTCCTTAGTTTGTGTACAATAATATAATTTCTGGAGCTAAGCTTTAGAGATAGTGAGAACTTTGTTTCAAGCTCGAGCTGAAAAGATCTGTGAATAGAAATCTTGTATGTTTTGTTGAAATGGTTTCTCACGCTGAGTCAGTAGTGATTCAAATTACTTGGATTTGAAATTCATATTGCTTTGAGTACTTTTTTTTTATTTTCACTTTTATTCACTTGTTTGTTTTTTGTTAAATAATATTTTGGCTGTTGGTGGATTTATTGAACAAATTCTAGGTGAGAATAATCTGACCCTTTAACAATGTTGTATGAATAGCATGTTTCACAGTGCTGTAAAAAACACAGCAGATGAAATCAAGTGGTTACAAATATTTTCTATCTAGAGAAAAATACAGGAATAAACTTTTGATTAAAAAACATAGACTCTAGTGCAGCTGTTTGTCTTTGCATAGGTGAGGAAGAAGAGAAGCTTGCCTGCTAATGGACCTGACTCTGGCCTTAACTATAGCCACATGTGAAAAATGCCAATCACTTGTTTTTAAAATTTTAAAAGTTTAATACTAATAAAATTGTTATAAAAATGGTAATACAGTTAGAGTAATAATAATTTGGACAATTTGGATTAGGACAATATGAGAGAACAGAAACAAAGAGTTACGGACGGTCCTGGGACCTTTTTCTGGGCAGCATAAGCCTGAAAAAGGACACACGTTAACAGAGGATTAACCCTTAAAAACAATAGCCTGTTGTATATTCATACATCTCATACATGATGCATAAATTCCATTCAAACACAGGATTCTGTCTGGTCAGTGTCAGCTTCTTCCACATAAGCCTAACCCCGAGCGAGGCGGGAAGAAGTTCGTTTCTTCTGATAATGGAGCAATAAATTCTCTTTCTCTCAAACATTTAGGTGTCCTGTGGCTGCTATCTCAGTGCGAGTTCTTTCTTTAGAAAAAAAGTATCCTACATAGCATAGTTTCTATTTTAACATTTTGTTATAACCTAAAACTATATTTAACACACTACTTAAGAGAATTAATACAGCATAACTTTCTAACACAACACATATAATATTCATTTTAATATTTGCAAAAAGCCAGTCATAAAATACACATTTTTCACATCACATCTCACAAGTTGTACATTCATGTGCAAGGGCAAATCTAAATAAAATATAAAATGTGGTTCTTCATGATAGGGCATCTTATTTTCTGTTGCATCAATTACACTAGTAATTTCCTTAGCCTTTAGCATACAGTCTGTGACTTATTTTTGGTTTGTGAGAAATGGCTACTCACTTTTAATAATTTTAGAAAAGTTTATTAAACCTTATCCAAAAATGCAAGAGAAGACTGAATAGAGAAAATGTTATGGCGCCTGGAGCAAGGGATTTTTCCCACCATGTGCTCACCCACACAATGGAGGTTTTGCCTTTTAACCCTTTAACCCCTCCCAAAGTTCTGTCCATCGACTCCTTCTTTGCTGTCCAGTGGTGGTGATCACTTCCTCAGACCCTGACAGGAGGTCAGATGTCACCATAGTGACAAACCAGCCCTCCCAAATGTCCCAACCCGGCTGTCCCTTGACAGCCACATGAAGGGGTACAACATAACTATAAATCTATAAAACTTTTCTTAACCTATATACATGATATTTGTCTGTTAATTGTGAGAGTCAATCATTGCATTACTCATCTATCACAGGTTTATATTCTTGACTAAAAACAGAGAGGATAAAAATGACATGGCATATGGACTGCCTGGTACTTAGGGAAGACTGAGTGGGAAGGTGGCAGTTGTTTTTTTTTAGAATGACTCCTCTGATGCAAGTTTTGTTTCGGCCATGGTACCTGGGGAATATTCCAGTGTTCCCATCAGTATATTTTATAGCACTTTGAAGGAGTAGGCAGAGTGATGGTATTTTAATACAGAGTTGATCCACAGTTTTTAAAACAGATCACATGCTTCCTGGGCTTAAGGAGATAAAATTATGGTAGAACACCAGAATCCTTCATTCATCTGGAAATGAAAAAGCATGTATTTAAGATGGATGTTGTAGAATGACAAGTGATTTTTTTCCTGATTACTGAGTGAATGTTTGCTTTGATTTGTTTCTCTGTTTTTTCATTTCAAAATTGTTTTTCCATTTACAAGCATCAAAGGAATTTCTCATTCTGAATACCTTGTTCCAGACCTCGTGTGGTTGGGAATGATGGACACAAGAGCATAGGACATCACATTATAAGAAGGAGACTTCCTGTAGAACAAGTAGATTTAATCTCTCACTTCCCTGAGTGCATAGCTAGCATTTGTCTAGCCTGATGTCAGAGCTGTGCTTTGTGAAGGCCTTGACCAAGGGGGTCTTTAGAGTGACTGCTGAAATGCTGAAACCATGTCTTCAGCACCAAGTTGGCACCTTGTCTTTGGTATGTTTCTTTAACAAATATTAATAGGTATTGAATTAGAGCCGAGTGTGAGTGGCTCTGACACATTTGGAAGGGTTTGTCTATATCTGGGTGGATTTGAATACTAGAGGAGGCTCTTGCAAGTACTGTTTGCCGCAACACATCTTGAAGAACACATTTGATCCTTCTAATTTTTTATGGCTAAATACTCCAATGCATAGGCTTGAGGATCAGTTAGCAGTTGTTATACTCCTTTGACCCGAAATTTTGCGATGAAGTCACAGATGTTTTTTTTTTTTTTCCTAAAAGCAGGTCAGGACTTGTCTTCTTTAAACATGTAATCTCATTTTGAAAACTTTCCCCTTCCCTCCCCTCCTCCCTCAGGCTTTATCCCAGGCTCAATTTCACTCCTCCATCCCCAGCTCCTCTTCTTCCCCACTCTGAGTGGCACAGGGAGTGGGGAATGTGGGTATGGTCAGTCCATCGCAGCTCATCTGTGCTGCTCCTCGTGCTTTTCCTTGGTTCAGTCTGTGCTGGGTTGCAGTGTGGTTATCTCCTTGGTACAGTGCTGTAGGAGTTGGAGAAATTGTCTTCTCTGACTTACAGTAGTTTTACATGGACAAAATATAGTAAAGGTCATTTGAATGCTATGGAGAGGAGAAATTATGTTTAAACTCTCTTAAGAGAGATCCTTAGCTGGCAAATATCTGGGTTAAATATGTCAACTTTCATAGACTTGCATTCTCTCAAGCCAACTGGGGATCCAAAACAACTTTTTGTGCTCTGGGAAGAAAGAAGAAGCTGTTTTCTGTATTGTGAATGTTGTCACACATGTGTGGTGTTGACTAATTAAAAAGATGTGAAGCTCTTTAGCAATCTGGGAAAGAGATCATCTCTTTCTCTGCCTGTGTCCACTAAGGCTGAGCATGAGCACAGTGCAGAATGCCAGTCAAAGGCAATCCAAAATGCAGCCTTGGTGTTCCTCTGTGGAAATCCAGCGCAGCTATAAGGCTAGGAAAAGCAGATTATATGATCATGGCTTCTGTGTTGGATATGAATTTAAACTCAGACTTAACTGCTTGCCAGTAGTCTGAGCTGTCACAGCTTGAGCAGGATTTACATTTTTATTTGGTTGAGTTTGATTCTGTAAGGAACTAAATATGCTAAATCAAACAGCTCTCTGTGCAATTAATAAATGAGGAAAAGGCAAAAATAAAACATGGTTGTTTCCTTTGACAATTAAATAGGAACAAAGGACCTCTGTGCATTAAATCTATAAGCTTTCAGCTAAGATGCTCATTACTAACGAAAACCTTTTCCTCTGAAATCTCCTGAACCTTGTTTTTGAAGGGATAAAAATAGGAAAAAGAACTTCATTAAATTGCTCTTTTGAAATTGAAGGATTTCATTTATCTGTTTCTCTGCATCTCAGAAGTTGTTGTTTACAACAGGGTCTTTCTTCATACCACACATAATCTGGTAATGAGTCTAGCATAACCTTCAGTTTCTAAACAGATGTGTGTTGTTTGAAATTAAGGGCTTAGAAAACATGAAGGCATGTATGTTACTTTATCCAAATGAGTTCTCTGATCAGAAAAAGAGAAGCGGTAAATCCCTGTCTTTTTAATTATCTGTGTGATAAAGGATGGTAGATAGAATGTGAAAAAAAGGATTTTTCAGTAACTCCTAAGCAAAATCCAACTATAGAAACATTACAATGATTAAGTAGCTAGAAGATCACATACTTCATTACTCACAAGCTGGCAAGTCATAAGAGATGTGCAAGAGCCTTTTTATGACAGGAAATACTTCCATTAAATTACTTTGTTAATCCATCTACACCAGTCAATGTATTCTCCTTCTCTATGGGTTTTGTATCGACTTTACCTTCTATTCAGTGCTGTAGACAAGAGGATGCCATTGGAAACAGGTAGAAATGCCTTTCCTTGACTGATAAATCATGTTTTTTTTGTTCAGACAGAAAAATGTAGCTGAAGTATGTAATAGCAAAACTGCAAAAAAAGCCACTCAGAGTGTAGGCTGTCCATTGGATCCAATTGTCCAAAAAGTTTAAAAATCGAACGGTATGATGAAACACCTTCATAGTTTTCCCTGTTTTCTCTAGTTTCTTCATTATTCACAGTAGTGTTTTGCTTTCCTCCATTCTTTTGAAGTCTTAAATTTTTTTTGGTGTTCCTGGTGGTGCTTTGCTCTTGTGCAATGATTATAATACCTCATATATGCAAGTGATTTATTTGCTAATTAATACAGCTGACACCTTACTCAGCTGGTGTTCTTATTCTCCATCAGTCTTTTTTCAGTCTGTGCCTGGATATGTCTTTGTCATGTGGCCAAAATATAGTGGCTTTCCGTAATGAGATCTCATTCTGTGGTGGGAATATGTGTGTGCCAGCTGATGAAACCATGGCATTCTGCATGCTCTTGTGCAGGTGTCTGGAACTGACTCCTATCATTCCCACATTACTGTCCTACTTCTAAAGTATGCCTGTCGCAAATTTCCACTCTGTTTGGAATGTTCGCTTTTGTCCTAGGGTGACTTTAAGATGCTCGCATCCCCATTTGTCTGCCCAGAAATAAATTTTGCACTTTTGTCTGTTTAGCCCCGAAATAAGTTTTGCATGGTTCTGAGAGCCAAGGGAGGGAGAGAAGAAGTGCAGTTTGTTAACAGAAAATGCACTTGCACCCCTGCATCTTCTCCTGGACTGTGCTGTCTGCAGCATGGACAGTGAGAGAGAGCTCTCCTTTGCTTTTAGTTAGTTTTTAGCTAGCTGAGGCAGAGAAGCTCCCTGCACTGTGGTTTTTCTTTTCTTGGAACTGTTTAAACTTGCTCTGCACGGAACACCCATGTAAGAGACAGTCCGAAGTTTCCGTCATTTGCCTCACGACCGTCATCCAGGACAGAGATTGAAGCCCCCTCCCAAGGACTGAGTCTCACACCCCTATAATTCTAACACAGGCATGCTGGGCTGGCTGAAGCAGGATGTTTGCCAAGTGTTACCTGCAGGTGTGTTTGCTGGACCAAGACTGGTTTCCCATAGAAACCAGTGCTGAAACAATGGGTCCTGCTCACTGCTGGGACTGGTTTGTCCTGTTTCAGAACTGGGCTGTCTGTACTTGTTCTCAATAGACTTATTCTCCACTGTCCTGTACCTGATCCCCTCCCAGCAGAGGACTGTAACAGACCCCTGAGTTAACCAAAGACTTTGAGATTCTCCCCAGTGTGACAAGACAGATCTGTTGGCTGGACCACGAGGATTTCGTCTCTCCATATCCCCTCCCCTCTTTTTCTCTCTATCCTTTACCTCCTTTCTAATCCTTCTATCACATTTGCTGTGGGCACTCAATAAAAGGTGCATTAGTTTTGATTAATTCTGAAATCCCCTCTGTGTTGTTTTTGCACTCTGATAGCAGTTAACAAACCATCACAACCCCCGCTTGTACGAGCAGATGGTGACAATACAACCCAGAAGAGCACTGTCAGCTCACAGGCCTGGGCCGTGGCATTTCCAGCACCAGAGGGACTGATAAGAGACTGGGTAAGCTGAGCTATAGCCCACAAAGAGGACTTTCTGAGTTTGTAATCTCTTTTGGAGTGGCAAGAGGCTTTACTGTTTAATATTGTTCATTTTTTGTGCTGGTGAATGCTTTGCCTGTTAAATAAACAGTTTTTTCCACTTTTCTCCAAGGAAATCTTCTCCCGAACCAGTTGGGAGAGGGGCTACTTGAATTTGTTTTCTAGAGGAAACCCCTTTAGAGGCTTTCCGCCACATTGGCCCTAAACCAGGACAACTATTCATATAAAGGATGAGAAACAGTGAGGCTATTGCTTGAGAAGTGAGGCATAATCAGGAGGTGGGACACCACTGCTCATAAAACTCTATAGAGATGTCTGTGAGCCTCATTAGCTTGACATCAGGATTAGACCTGATTGTGTCATCTAGACTGTTGGTTCCTAAAATCCTGTTAATTATTGCATCTCTCCCTAGCTCCTTTTGTTTCAGCTTATGTCACATACCAGACTCAGGGTGTTCTGCTGCGTCTGTCAGGTCCAACATACTATCACTAATTTTTCTTTTCCTGCTTTCCTTGTTCCCCTTAGTTTAGCGACAAGTTTATGAGAAAATCACTCTAGAAGGAGTGTTTTCTCTTATATTGGTTTTGCACGTCCTGGTTTTTGGTAGCAGAATGGCCGCAGAGGTGACTTCTGTGAGAAGGTGTTGAACGCTTCTACCGTGTCCAGCAGAGGCAATCCCTGATGGCTCTGAAGATGGACATGCTGCTGGCCAAAACTGGGCCAATTAGAGAGGTTGGTAATGCCTCTGTGATAACATAGACAAAAAGAAAATCAAAACAAAGGTATAGTTGATAGTTTCCTCTGGCCTTGGACCAAACCACACCAAGCAGTTCAGGAAAAAAAAAAAAAAAAAAAAAAAAACCAAAGGCAACGGAAGGATTGCTGCCATAGTCTCCAAGGCCAGGGAAAGGGAGAAAAACCAGAAAAACCCAACTGCTTGCCTAAGCTAACAAAAACCCAAGCTAGCTAAGCAGCAAAGTAACCACCATCCTCACTGCATCACAGAGGCCTGGGGAGTGAGGCTGTGGAAAAGCCTTCGCAAGAGCCCCAAGGCTCCCTTCTTCCCCTGGGCCAGCCTTAAAGCTGCAGCAACCATAGAGCAGATGGTAAGGAAATTGAAAAGCACCCCAAGACAGTGCTGGAGACCCCATGCCACATTTAAACATGTTCCACTCTTAGTGATGAAGTGTTTTGTTGATTCAGGACGTTTGCATTCAGCTTGGCTTTTGAGTGTGACTAGCATTTGAAGTTTGAGAAGCACAAGGAGAAATCTTCAGCATCACAGACAGGCCGAAGTAATTCTTTCTCATATTAGCCTCTTTGGTTCTTCAATGTACTTGCTCTTAGATTTCCCCTTTTTTACTTTGTACTTATTGTACCATTTGTGTACTTATTGTACCATTTGCCTTTTTGCTTCATATCACTCTATTCTTTCATTTACCACTTGCCTTCCCCAGAGTGGGAAAGTGTAATTCTACTTCATACCTCAGAAAATTTGCAGTACAGTCCAATTAATCTCGTTGAGTTGGCAGTTCAGACTGCCTGATTTGTGACACGCTTCTGGTACCACCAAAAATGCCACTCCTATGCCATGAGACCAGTCTGAGGGTAGTATCTCATATCCATTGGTCCTGATGCGACAAAAATATCTGTACTGGAGTAAATATTTGCTTAAGACAAGAGTTGCAGTGTTTTCTATGGGACTAGCTGATTAATGCAGTTGCTTTGAAAAAAAAATTAAATTTAGAGAAGTTTGGAATGGAGGCTGCTAATCCCTCTCTCAATCTCTGAGCCCAGATGCAACACATGAGGCACTGTCCCCAGATGTGGTGAGTCTGGAAACATTTATTAAAAGTGTACATAGCTTTTATAATATTTTTACTATCAGGCTAGAATAGCATGAGTCTGAATAGCCAACAGTATAAATGTTCCTGATGACTGGTAACCAATAACATACACGATCAATTCCCTAAGAGCAACATCAGCTTTTTGCCCCTAAGACAAGCACTTGTATAACAATTTCTTCTGCAAAACCACTATGCTTCTGCTACTTGTTACACCTCTTCTGCCTTGACTGCATAGTCCTATCTTTTCTTACTAGAAGCTCGTTTCCTTTCCCCACACCCAGAGCTTTCCCAGAGCTTTGTGACTTAGCACTGACTCAGAGAGACGTGAGTCCTTTTGATGTCTGTATTTTTCTTCATACCTACTGCAGCTTAGCTCTGAATTCAGAGCTTTTGCTTGCCTTGCACTGCTAGGTCAGTGCAACCAGGCTCCCGCTATCACAGGCAGCCCACAGATGTGCCAAGCTCGGTGTTCACAGTTCTCAGTAGCTCGCACCTGCTGCATCTACTGGAAAGCTCTTCCAGAGCCATATTTTTCTGGTCATCGAGAATCTTTTCTTTCACAAGCTTTTTCTACAAATCTGCTAATTCTTGTGATATTTTTTAAATTGTCCCTTCATTTTGATATGAAATTGTGAAATAACTTCTTTCATCCCTTCTCTAAGTGATGGATTGTGGACTGGGTTTGTTTTGGGGAGCTGCTATATGGCACAGTATACATCCATTGTGTGTATCACATGTGATTCTTGGGGTGTCCTGTGCAGGGCCAGGGGTTGGACTTGATGATCCTGATGGATCCCTTCCAACTCATCACATTCTGGGATTCAATGATTCTGTGATTCCCATTCACTGTATTAGTTAACTGTGTACATTTAAATATATATCTGGATTCAAAAGCACAGCTCTCGTTTAGTCAGTGGGGTATATGGTTTGCACATACATAGAAGGAAAAGAATTGCCTGCTTTTCTGGGTAAACATTTCTTTGTGTTACTTTACTGTGCTGTTGACCAACCTGTCTGCTCTTTCCAAAAGTTGCACATTTTTCTGAAGTGACTGTAATGGACTGTGATGCTTGGGGGAAAAATGGGACATCTTGAGCATATATCTTAATGAAAATGGTATTAATATGTTGTTTAGTGTTTATGGATGCTTTTGATGTTTTGAATATTTTGCAAGCCATGTAACGGCATTCAGTCACCTCCTTGATGCTGTTGCAAAATGGTGTCAATTTTAGATTAGTAACAGGTTGTGACATAACAGCAGGATTTACCTCTAGGGAAACTTCACAAAATGTTGTGTTTATAGATCATTCTGTCAAAATAGCTCAGATTGTCTTTCCTTCTGGTTTTGCTACTAGAGATATTTTCATGGATAGGTCTTCTGGCTTGTGAGCTGAGCCAGGATGCCATGCATTTGCAAGGGAAGTTTTTGCTGACTCATCAGGAACTGGCTCTTCTCCAGGCCCCAGTGATCAGCTGAGGTGGAGGAGGTCAAGCCTAGCTCAACATTACTTAATGTGTGTGCGCGTGTCTGTACCGTATGGTGACTTCTGCATCCTCAGCATAGCTGCATCCAGATAAAGCAACTTCCATCAGTTTATGGAACCGTAAGGAGCCACAGCATATTTCTCTAACTATAGTTTAATTTTCAGGTTTTTTTTAGTTTTCTGACTCATAGTCCTCTTCTCCAGAAGCATAAAATGATTCATATACCCAAGCACTTAACACCTTTTCCATTTGTAAATGGCATTTCATGCAAGCTTAATGAGGATATTCCAAACCACTAAAACCATAATTTGCTTATGCTTCGTAATAAGGTTTGAATCCTGCAAAGACTTATGTTAATACTTTCAAGTTCATTGTAGGTTTTTTGCAAATGGTGATTTAGAATCAGAATTTCCTCTGGCTTAGTCTCACTGAGTCTTTGTGCCCCTTGTAAGCTCTGACACAGCACCTGGGAAGAGAGAACGGGGAAGAAAAATGGAATTGGTGCTGTAAATCTGACAGAAAGAAAAAAATGCAGAAGAGGCTCTTTTATTGCTTTCACTGGGGTAAGATTTGAGTATTAAAGTACATTAGAAAAAGAAAAGATGAAAAGCATTTTTTTCATTTAATCTGCTTTAGAATTTCTAAAATTAAACTCTCAGTGTCTTATTATTTTCATATGAAGATATGAGGGAAAAATCCTTTTCCTGGGTAATTCAAAGCTCAGATTTATTTAGTCTCAAAATATACGTTTCTAGCTACCACTGCAGTTTTAAAAAGCTATTGCATGGTTGCTCAAGCAATGCACATATTTTACGATTTTAAAATGGAATAAAATAATTTATGATGTTAGGTTTTTAGTGTTCTTATTCACAGTTTTCCTGCCAGATCATCCAAGAACCACTCCAGATTATTCAATGTCAAAAAAACCCTAAATATTTTTCATTTGTCTAACACATAGAATTCTAAAAGCAGTAAAATCTTCTAATCTGTGTTGAAATTTAATAAATGCATTTAATTAATGCATTTCTGAGGAAAAGTTTATGTTCTCAGAATCAGATTTATGAAAAGGTCAAAGGCATTTTTTTCTGGTCCTTAAGGTAGTGTTATTTTTTTGTATTCAGATATTTTTTTACTTTTTTTTATTCAATGTTATTTTCACTTTGTTGTTGTGAAAAGGATTTTTGGTTACAATTTTCCTCTCCTTTGTTGCATTAAATGGCAAAATTTTCTCCTCTGTCTTCCCTCATTCTCCAATAACCTTAAGAAAAAAAAAGGAAGAAAAGTCAATAAGCTTCTGCTTCAGGAATGATTTATCACTCATTAATGTCAGTGAAGGAGTCCAACTGAAGCAATGCTAAGAGTTAGGAAAGGACCATGAATTCCAGTTTCTGCAAAGCTCAATGTGTGTTTTGCTTTGTAGAATTTGAAATGGCTTGGCTCCTTGCAATCAAAGCTGTTTTCCACGTGCAGGTGTTGCCACCAGGGAACTGGAAACAGCCCCGACACTATTTCAGCAAGTGGGTCCCTGTGCCGCCTCCCTCACCGTGCTGGTCTCCACACAACATTCCATTAAAATGAACAGGAGCATTGCTGGGCTTTCCAGAAGGTGCAAGATGAGCTAAAGCCTCCAGTTTGGTTATACTCCTTGAATGCTTTTCCAGTGATGTGGGCAGTGCAGGAGCCTCTCAGAGGCTATAATATAGGTGTATATATAATAATGTGGTGGTGTTCACAGGGGTCCCAGGATGAGGGAAGAGATGAGAATCTTGACTCCATGTTTTAGAAGTCTGATTTATTATTTTATGATATCTATTATATTAAAAGAAAATTATATACTAAAACTACACTAAAAGAATAGAAGAAAAGATTTCATCAGAAAGCTGGCAAAGAAAAGGAATGGAAAGGAATGAATAATAAAATCTTGTGTTTGTTCATAGCCTTGACAAAGATGGCTGTCATTGGTCATCGAGTCAAAACAGTTTCACATGCTGGGTAAACAATTCTCCAAATCACATTCCAAAGCAGCAAAACATGGAGAAGCTGGAGCTTCTCTGGAGAAAAGATCCTAACAAAAGGATTTTTCTTTAAATATGTCTGTGACAATATATAGAAAATCATGAACGGGACAGGACTGCTGGGGAATGCGTCTCCAGCTGTTTATTTCCAGCATCAGTCTCATTACATGGTTGGGACAGTGGGAAGATGCCAGCAGCTCATGTCCTCAGCAGCAGCAGCAGAACTCATTGTTACAACTCACTTTAGAAGTTTTTTAACCAATCATACAAAGCAAAAGCATACTGACAGTAGAGTTATCCAACCACTATAAGTGCACGCACCTTTGGTTAAAACAGTGCTTGCTTATTTTGAATACAATACCTGCTTGTAAGCTTTAAAATACAATTTTACCTCTGATTTTAAGGATTCCCACAGCCTACACCCAAGATGGACAACAGTTTCAAGATTTTCAGGCAGATGTAAGTTTGGTCTGTTTTCATATCAGGGGTTAATTGTCCAATTACAGCTTCAGGTCATTACGTCACACTCCTCCAGTTTGCTCTCCCCAATTTACTTTTGTTTATACTTTTGAAGCCTGAGGCTGGGATGATAACCTTGGTTCTCAGGCCTGGAAGGATTGTTTTCTCTGACCAAACTATGATGAGAGCTTGCTAACCGTGACAGCTACAGCCAGTCTGTAGCTGCACAGATAAATTGGCCATAACAGACACCAACTCAACCAGCCTAGCTCATTAAAGAATAGAAGTAAACAAGCCCCTGGGTATGATAATTAATGTTAATAAACTCAAACGGGGGACCTCAGCCAATCACATTGAATCCTGAATGCAGCCGTATCATTGGTCAGTGAGCTGGGCGGTGCTAAGACTCCAACCAATCAGATGTTTAAGCACAGGAAATTTGAATCCCCTATAAAAGAACTCCCAACAATAAACCTCAGCTGTTGGTGCATGAACTCGCTGTGTTCTTATTATATGCCTGTCTCTGAAACTGTGACAAATAACACTCTGTGTGAAGTTCAGAGTTAGACACTAATGCAGTACAGCATGTGAAAAATATAAAAGCTTAAAACTTAAGGCGTCGCTGCGCTTTTGAGCCCCCTGGCCTCTGCCGTGCTAACACAGGCACTTCTGTGAAATGCCTGGAGGATGCCCTTTCTGGGGATTAGGTCCCAGCTCTAAACAGCCGAGTAAAGTCTAGATTTTTTCACTCTGCCCCCTAAATGAAACTGAGAGGAGAGTGTTGCCTTTTTTTTTCTTTTTTTTTAATGTTGTTTATCAGAATCTGCAATAAATAGGTATGATTATCATGTTAGGATCTATAGGGTTTTCTGTAAACTACCATTTAATTCTCTTTCATTGGCTAAGAAACCAATGAAACAAAGATGTTCCAGGTGAAGGAAATATGGCAGCAGAGGATGGTTAACTCTCAGCTCTGCCAGTGATGACTTAACAAACGTAGAAGTAAACACACTTTCAAGATAATATCAGTAGAGGAGGTGATAGAAAAGTTGGTGTTTATTAGAGGCCTTCAGGGGCAGATAGGGAAAGTTTCCACAAAGTACCCACCCCCACATGGGGTGAATACAGTTTTGTAAGTTTAGCAAATCAGCATAATTGACAAAAATCACCAATTAGAGACATAAGTGCTGATGCAATTTTCCCTGGTTCAGCCTTCTCTGAATCCTCCGCCCTCAGATGGAAACTAAACTTTGTTCATGAAAATGTGTCTTGAAGATCTAGTTTTCAGCCTTAGTTCCCAGAAAGAACCAAGATAGGATATGGGACCTTGTACCCCCTGGGGCTTGGAGCTCTGAAATATATTTTGTCTTTCTGCCTAGGGAAAAGGTGGGGAAAAGTACTGGGAAAACTAGCCACGGACACAACAAGAGACTACAGAGCTACAAATACATGTGCAAAGAATACAGAGGATATATAAAAGGAAAAGGCAAAAATTATGAGGCATCACCTGCACCAACAGCTCATGCCACAGTGCTTGCAGTAGTGGCTGGATGGCAAAAGGCTGTGAAGGAAGTGGTTTTCTGTGGAGAAGATGAAATGCAAGAAGGAGCAGCCTTTGTTATGCAAAACTTTGCAGCTGAAGTTGATTGGAATGGGTAGAGAGCTGTGAAACAGTGAAGACAAGATAGCTTGCTCGTTGAAACAGCAAGATAAAGAAGGACATCTCTGAAGATGCCTTGAAGCATGGCAGAGTTCTCTGTTGGTTTCCAAATCTAGCGTTTACTTCTCTTTTGTAGCCCATTGACTTGAAATCTTGAGGAATTGCTACTTTTTATTAGAGCAATTGCAGTTCTTCGTTTTTAAAAAATCAGTTAATCTGTGTGTCACTTGCATCCTGCCTTGTGAAAGCCCCATCTCTTGACCTTTTCCCTCAGTGTCTGCACAGTTGTCTCACTGACCACTGTCTCACTGTGTCTTTGTGCAGAATGTTCCCTGGCACATGAAAATCATGTCATGTGTGGCTGTTTTGGGGATTTTTTACAGGCATAAGGCAGGCAGCAGATATGCCAAAAGGTGCTGAACTATCATTCTTTCTGGCAACTGTGACTCTACAGGTTTGACTTCAGGCTGGGCAAAAATACTGTGAAAAACGCCAGTCACTTTTTTTTTTAATTTTAAATGTTTAATCGTAATAAAATGGTTGTAAAAATAGCAAAAAATTAGAGTAATACTAATTTGGACAATTTGGATTAGGACAATATGAGACAATAGAAACAAAGAGTTACGGACAGTCCGGGTACCTTTTTCTGGGCAACATAAGCCTGAAAAAGGACACACGTTAACAGAGGATTAACCCTTAAAAGCAATAGCCTGTTGTATATTCATACACCTCATACATGATGCATAAATTCCATTCAAACACAGGATTCTGTCTGGTCAGTGTCAGCTTCTTCCTCTGAATCCTGATGGCGTCTTCGGGGCTGAGTGAGGTGGGAAGAAGTTCGTTTCTTCTGATAATGGGGCAATAAATTCTTTTTCTCTGAAAGATTTAGGTGTCCTGTGGCTGCTATCTTGCTGCGAATCCTTTCTCTAAAAAAAAAGTCTTACATAGCATAGTTTCTATTTTAACATTATGTTATAACCTAAAACTATATTTAACACACTACTTAAGAAAATTAATACAGCATAACTTTCTAACATAACACATATAATATAAATTTTAATATTTGCAAAAAGCCAATCATAAAATATGCATTTTTCACAAATACCATCTGAGATACACTCCTGGGTAAAACAATGCAGGTTTGACTGTCAATAGGTCAGAGATTTCAGGATCTAACTGGCAAGATGTCCAGAAGTCAGAATAGTGACTTAGGCTGCTCCAGCAAGAACTCCCCAGAGGGGGAGCTGCAGGATTCACCTGCATTGAGCTCATGGAGTTTGTAGAAGCTACTATAATTAAAATCAGTGTTAGAAAGAATATGTTAAGAATTACTAGAAATACCATTACCCTGTGGTTCTCCTAGGTGTCTATACTCAGTAACCCAGCTGCCAAAAGTGATCTGTAACTGGGGTTTAATAACTTTTTGGAAGCCCACTTTGTCATCTTGACTTCTCTTGTGCTTTGATTCTTAGAGGGGTGAAAGTTGAGCAGTGCTGCTGCTGCAGTTGTTATTAGTCCAAGTAACCAAGGGGTTTGCCAACCAAATTGGATAAATAGTCCAACACTGCCTCCCTCTGAATCGCATTGAGTCTGATTAAGAGTCCAAAGAGTATTTTTTCCAAACAAGAATATCTGCATCAGAGTACCAAAGATCATTGATTTTTTTTTTTGTTTTATTTTATCTCTGAGAGTTTTAAAAAAATCACTTACCAGCTTTGTCACAGTTAGACACTGGCACAATGCTTCTTTTCAAATGCCTTGAAGGGTGAGAAATTAAAGAGCATTTATTAATATTTGCAGTAGTTTTTTGAAGTGTATTGCATGCATTGTTACTAATATTATTCTAGAGATGCAGTGCCAACAAATCATAAATACAGAGAGTTGGCAATATATTAATTGGAGAACTAATAAAGTACTGGAATTAGGTAGGATGAGATGGAAGAGATCAACTGAGCGAAGTCTGAGAGTGGCATATCTTTCTTGCAGTAACATAGTAATGAATATTGTGAAGACAGAGGGGGAATACTGATTCTCACATGTTTCTAACAACATGTCATACTTGATCAAATTGTTGTAAAATTGCTAGCGTTAGCAATTACGGGATGAAAAGACCTCTATGCCAGTATAAATGCATCTCTGGTGCAGAGCACTGCCCTTCTACAATGAGAGTTTCTAAAATTGATGCAGTATTATAAAGTGAGCTGGGCTTTGGCAAAACTGGTGGCTCAAGCTCACCTGTGCTTGAGCCTGTGTCCTGCAGCAGAGGACAGGAGTCCAGGCACTGAGGCAGAAAATCCATAAACACTCCATGGTGCTTCCAGGGGGAAACAGCCCAAGCTACCAGAGGACTTGGTGGCCTCTGGACTAACATTACTCTCAGAAATGAGACTTGGTACTATGGTAAATAGTGCCAAAAAACCTTATTTCCTGACTGTTTGGCAGTCAAGAAAAACAAATGTAATACCATGTTCTCAGAGAACAACAAAAGAGGTTGAGAAAAAATTCAGTGAGGAGTGGCCAGGGCTTCAAGGCATGAAGCAGTCCCTGTAGGCAGAGCAGCCAAGAGGGACCAGGTTTCTGCAGGGGAAGAGTTGGCTGGCAGGCGTGATTCTAAATGTCTGTAAAATTACATGCAGTGCAGAAGGAAGGGGTAGCTGGTAGGTGATGAGCTGAGGGCTAGGATCTCCAGAGAAAACTATTGGGTATTTAATTAAGAATAGCCACAGAGGGGACAATTTGTCAGACCCATCATGGTTTTAAAATGAAAGAAGGCAGGTTTAGATTAGATATGTAGGGATATGTATTAGATTAGATCTTAGGGAAAAATTCTTTACTGAGAGGATGGCAAAGTAATAGAATAAGTTGTCCAGAGAAGTCCCATCCCTGGAGGTGTTCAAGGCCAGCTTGAATGGGCTCGGAGCTACCTGGTCTAGTAAAAGACATCCCTACCAATGGCAGGGAGGTTGGAACTAGATGGTCTTTGAGGTCCCTTCCAACATAAACCATTTTGTGACTATATGACTCTTTTATAGTTAAGCCAGGAAATTCTTTGCCATCTGAGGCTGTGGGTCCTAAAATTTACCTGAGCTTAGGTCAAGGCTGGAGAGGTTTGCAGAAAAGAAATCCATCAAGTGATACAGTAAAAAATTAACCAACCTGTCTGGACCAGAAATGTTAAGCTGGGAATGAGATTTATATTCTTTCCAGTGGGATGTTGCTAAAAACAGGAGAAAGCTTCTTCTTTAAATAGCTAATTTTTAATCTTGACAGTGTCTCTTGACATTTCTACAGCTTTAAAATTACTTTTCCCCTCTCAGTCTTTACTTTCCCATGCATTATTTTTCTGTGACAGCCCTCTCCTCTTCTTTGGCTTTGTTTCTGTGAAGGACTTTGTAGGCACAGTTTGTGGAAATTGGGAGTGGAGATGCAGCTGAACCTCATCCCTAATGGGCTACAGCTGTGCAGGACAGGTGAGCAGTATTGCAAGTAATGGGACATGGAGTGCCAAGGTGCACTGACCAACCACCAAAGGGTACAGGGGGCACACAGGTGTAATGCTCTGTAAGATGAAGGGTATAAAAGATTGTACTGAAGAACAGTAAAGAGCTGCTGCTTGAAGCCTTCTTCAGTGTAAGTTGTACCTCCCCTGTCAGGACTTTGCATAATGTTTTCCTTCAAACTGTTCTGTTTCAAGATATTCCCTTGTTTTTAAAGCTTCCTAGTTGCTCTGTGACTCTGTTGTGTAGTTTCCAAGTCTTCTGTTGCTTTTGTCTTCTTTTGCAAAAAGTGTTGCTTTTCTCTTGGGCACTTTCCCTTGAACAGCTCTAAACCCCACCATATCCCTCTGTGCCTCTATACAGAAGTCTGAAATATCAATGAGAGAGAGAGAGAGGGACAAAGCAAGTAGGCTTTAATAATAAGGCATATTTGCTTGTGGGTTATTTATTTTCAAAAATTCTGTAACAGGGCAAAGAGAACCTTAATATTTCAGAAAAAAATACATGCTTATTTTTCTTCATATATGTGAGAAATTGAGTAGTAAAGGATTCTCAAAACGTGACTGAAAGCTCACAATCTTTTGTATGTATTTTTTGTACATTTGTATGCAAACTCTGAGATAAGGTGTGCTGACTTAGAAGGGCCATGGAATAGATATGACATTGTTGAGAGAGAGCTTGAACTAGAAACAAGTTTCAAATGATAGCCTTGCAAAAAGCCCAGATATTTTAGAGAATTAGAACTGTGAAAGATGCCTTGTAACAAGACCACATGGGGTAAAATAATAGGTGATTGGTGTTAAAAGTATTAGCAGCATTGTGTGGCAAAAGCTAATAGGCTGAAAATTATTTATAAGGTAACCAGGAGATAGGTTGGCTTCTGATAGAACAGCATTGAGTTTTACCTCTCTTATGTCTCACCCTTCAGCGAGACTAATATTGGAATAAAATCTTTTAAAGTTGCCCTGTCTCTGTAAAGCTGGGATTTTCCAACACATATATTCTAGTCATAGGCTTTCCACAAAAAGAACAAACGTTTCTTTTTGTGCTGTGTGCCCAGATAAGCTGCTACATGACCACTCTCTTGCCAGGATTTGATGCTGAGAAGATGCAGCCTGATAAGTGGAGGCAATGAGCTCCTGGTTTCACTGGGGCCATTGTGAGGGGCTTTAAGGGCAGGTCTCAGAGTCAGAGTGAGTTTGCATTGTGACTCACCATTAGCTAGTGGTATGGAGTTACATGTGTTCTGTTAAATGCATTTTAAAGAGTACATCTCCTTAAGTCCTCTCAATCAGTATAGTTGTGCTTAGGCTCAGAGGCCTTTTCCAGCCGTGGACTTCAGCCCTTTTTGAGTTTCAGGGGGAGGCAGATGCAGAGGGACTTTTTACAGCTGTGTCATGCCGATGAAGAGTGCAGCCCATTTCTCAGCACAAATGGAGTATGGAATCTGGCTGAACGCTTCTGGAGTAAACGGGATGCCTTTGCCTTCGAAAACAGTGAAGGCAAACTATTTAAACTGTGTTATACATTTTGCTTTATTAATACAGGAATTTTAATTTAGCATGGGGAAGGTAATGTGTGCTGTGTGTTACATGCTTCTAGGATGGAGGTTGAGTTTTCCTCAGGCTGGTTGGAAGCACAAGACACTGTTGTGGTTTCTGGGGTTTGAGCAGATCAGCCAGGCAGAGTGCCCAGCCAGGGATGCGGGAGCTGGGCAGCAGTGGACCATGAACAAAGCAGTGCAGGACTGGAGGGCAGTGGTCAGCAGTGACTGCTTCTGCTGCTGGGAATCCAGCTGGGAGAGGGATTATTTCTGCATAAGGGAGTTCCCTGCAACTCTGATGCAGTGCTTCATCACCAAGTGAATGTAGCAAAAGCAGTAGGGAATCACTTGTTTGTAAAAGGGATACCATAGTTTTTTAATCGTCATATTATTAGAGAATCTTCTGGAATGAAGAGAGTATTGTTTTAAAGCATCTTCTGAATCAAAATATTGTCTCCTGTGACAGCTTCTCTCAAGGTAGTGATAATGTTGGCCACATCTTCCAAGAACATCTTTGAAAGGAAAAGACTTCTTTGTTCTTAGATGCCAGTTATGGTGGTTGTGTTTCTCAGTTACTCATGGTGGTTAATGCAAAGCACTTGATCTCATGGGCGTTTTCAGCTACTGGTTTTACAGCCAGGTGTTTGCTGTCTTGAGTTAGGCTTTTGTTAATTAGGGCTTCACATATTCTGCAAAACATTAACAGATTTGTTCTCCCTGCACACTCTTCATTCATTGCTACAGAACAGCAGAAAACAATTTAGCTCTCTGGCAGTGTATTTATTACAACACCATATGCTCTATGTTTACTTATGCTGTACAATTAAGTAGTTGTACTGCAAATTGTGGCCAAGTTCCTGAATAGCTGGGACCTAAAAACAAGCTCTTAAATTCATATTTAGGTTCCCAAATAGGTGTCATTTTCGAGTATTGAGTCCATCCTGACTCTTGCTGAGTTTTTTGAAGCAAGCAGACTATCAGCATTTTGAAAAATGGGCCTGCTATGTCTTCCCATGCTCCTGTGGGGAATCTAAACTATGGTTTAGACTCCTCTTAATATTTGTGGTATTGCAGTGCCTGTTGTATTCTCTACATTGCAGTGATTCCTAGTGAGGCTTATTCATGCTGACAAACTATCAATTTGGATTGATTAAAATATTCAGTAAAAAGGTTGCCAGCAAGGTTGCAATTTGGAGGAGTCTTTGCTGAAAGATGAAGAGAGGCACAGAGTAAGAATATTTCTGTCAAGTCACTGGGCTTTTTTCATGAAGGGTAGGCTATAAATACCATCTTTCTTATAACATGCTTAACTGCCTGTAGCTGGCAACTAACCTGAGTGAAGCAGGGTTCATCAAAAAGGCCGATTTTGCTCTCAGTATTATTGGAAGCTCTTCAGTGTCTCTTAGTGAGGTTCTTTTTTTTGAGGTTTTCCAAGGTTTTTCTCCAATGTGTGAGTACAATAAAGCTTTCTTTCCTTTCCTGTATATTAAAATTTCAAGGAAATTCTGATTCGTTATTTCAGGAGCTGAGTTAAATTCTTTCCTCTGGATCATTTTAAAAGAAATTGTTTAAGCCTCAAATATGTGTACTGGCTGAAGCAGCAAATGTGTGAAATGGTGGTGTTGCTTTGCTTTATGCTGCTCATCCTTGAGAAGAGGATGCTATCCTTAATCTGTGGGCTCTGAAGCACAGCAGGAGGACTTTTTGACCTAGAATAAAACAATGACAATATTCTGTGAAAGTATATAATGCACATGGATGCCTCTGAAATATATTGCTGGGGATAACTTAGGCTTTCTTTTCAAAAGAAAATCATACCCATGTGTCACCATGATATTTTCTGAAAAATCCCTTCACCAGGATTTTTCTCCTGAGAAGCTGAGAAGCCTCAGAAAAGAAATGTAAACAATAATTATCTGATTGCTTTGGAATATGGTCTGGAGGTTGTTTACCAACAGGTGCATCTTTGATTGGTTCCATGTGGATTGTTTTCAATTAATGACCAATCACCATCAGCTGTGTTGGACTCTGAGGAGTCTGTCACGAGCTTTCATTTCATTCTTTTCTAGTCTTCTGATGTATCCTTTCTCTTTCTTTAACATAGTTGTAGTATATAATTTCTTTTAATATATCATCATAAAATAATAAGTCAGCCTTCTGAGAACATGGAGTCAAATTCTCATCTCTCACCTCGTCCTGAGGACCTCACAACACCACACCAATGTCTTTCAGAAAAAAAGAGATCTTATGTGATGAGGGGAAAAGGAAGGAATTATTCCTCATAATGTTGAAAAGTAGATAAATTTAGATGGCCCTAAAATTGGAGGATTTAATATATAGTAAGTCAGCAGAGTGATCTGGCACAATTGCAAAGGTGACTTTGAAATAATTTCTCATTTTCTTTTCAGATATCTTTCATTTTTTTTCTATTCACATGCCTTGATGGATCAAAATGTCAGGCATTTTCAGTAATTAATATGCATTTTTTCTCACATAGAGGCTGGTCTTGAGAAAATAATTTTGTTTTGTAAATGTTATTTGTCTGAGTCTGACTGCGTGTCTCCATTCCCCTTGCAGAGGCACAGCGATAGCTGGAATTGTTTTTGGCATAGTATTTATGATGGGAGTGCTTGCTGGGATTGCCATCTGTATCTGCATGTGTGTGAAAAGCACCCATGAGACTCGAGTCGGGGTCATCCGAGCAACACACATCAACACCATCAACACATACCCAGGTAAGGAACCAAAGGGACAGCCCTGCAAGAGTGCCTGTGGTCATGGCAGGAGTGTTATCCTTGGATAGTTACACTCCACACTCATGATCTGGTTATTAAAATTCTTAGAAATGCCTCTGCCCAAATTAAGATGCAAACAAGACCATATGCCAGTGGCAATAGTATGGGTTTGGTCAGACATGAAAGAGAGAGAGAGAAAGAAATAGAAAATAGCTGGAGGGACAGAAAGGTAGATGACAGAGACAGAGTAAGGAAAATATCACCACTCTGTGGATCCCAACGATGTTCTATTGATCCTCTCCACCTGGTCTTCTTGGTGGTGATGGTCGCCCCAAAAAGTATAGGATACAATGGGATAATATGGCTCAGGCTAGGTAGGAAAACTCAGGCACCTCCCTGGGGCAGGGGGGAGTTTGCCATTGTCCCTTACAACAGACTCTGGGTTCATTGCATCATGTGCAACAAAGTCCTGTGGTGAAAGGCTTCAGGAATGACTATGGGGGGCATTTTGGTGGGGAGGGAGGTCTTTGATGGATTATGGCACTCCCTCAGCTGCCTGTCACATGAATGTCCTGTGGATGTCACCTGTGGGGTTGGGGGTTTCACAGCTGGGCAGGTTTGTGTAAGGGAGGATGGGTGTTCACTGCCTCTGACCAGAGGTCACACCCAAAACCTCCTGCCCCTCCTTGTTTTGGGGGAGAGGAAACCTGGCTTCTGTGGGCTGTGGTCTCCCCCATGCCAAACTCAGCCAGGGAAGAATCTCTGCTGAGTTTGGCTTTCTTGTGGATACATTCCCTCACCCTTGTTTGTTTTTCCCTAGGCCTGAAATGATTGAACAATTGCATCTTATCTAGGTGGTTTAACTTACAGTCTAAAGTTTCAGTCAGGTATCTTCAGGGAGGCTTCTTTGGTTACAGCTTCTTTATACAGTTTTTGTTATAATGGGCAAAACTCTCTTGTATCAGTGTTTGAGGCATGAACTATTTCAGTCTCTGACACAAGATAAATGGGGAATGTGACTACAGCAGGAGGCTCTTCTCAGTCTGGAGGGGAACAGCCCAGCTCCTGCTGAGAAAGGCAGGACAGCTCAGCATGCAGAGTGTCTGGCAGCACAGCTCTGTCTGTGAGGGTTTATTCAGCTGCTGAGTGGGCTAAGGAGATCTGGCTAGGGGACACACTTCACAGATGGGTGGCTCATGGTGCCTGCAGGAGTGTGTCAAGCCCTTGCTCAGGGCAGTGCTGCATTTTAGAGGACAAACAGTCTTCCTGTGCCAGAGGCTCTCTGGCAATAGAACAGTTGTTCTTCTTTAGTGTTCTGGTTTTTGTATTTGTTCTTGTTCATGTGCAGCTGGCTCCTTGGCATTGGCCTATATAATGGAGGCCAGGCATGTCACAGAAGGGGGAAAACCTGCACAATAAGGTCTGTGGACCACAGTGCAAAGGCTTTGAGTGGTGATGTGCAGTCTAATGCAGCCTGAGCTGACTGTTGTTTGCCCAGAGCTCACAAGCACTCTTGGGTGCTGCAGAATCCCTGGTGGCTTCTACAAAATCACAGGGGCATCTCTGCAGGGTGTTCTGTACTGTGTGTCCCAGCAGGAGGGACTGCTGGCTAGGATGCAGTGCTTGATCTCTGCATCCATCTGGCATCATGCCTGAACTGGAATTTGGAGTACAAATTTGGACAATGGTTATAAAATCATTGAATTAGAGTGGACCTTAGAGATCACCTAGTTCTAACCCCCCCACCAGTCCCAGGTGGGGACATGGTGCTGAGGTACCTGTTTGTGCCTTAGTCAAAGTTAGCTGAGTGTTGGACCTGCTCAGTGCAGGCTTCTCTGTGAGTTAGAATTGTTTTGATGTAATTTGTTTTAGGCGCAGGCAGCAGCAGAATGGCACAGGGTCTGCAGTATCCCAGGGGACAGTAGGGACCCCTCGTGCCTCTGGGGCAATGCAGTTGTGTCCAGAGTGAGTGTGAGCTGGTACATACAGCTGTGTATGAGCTAGCTTGGTGTGCAGTCACCCACTGCACCACACTTGTCAACTTGCACCACTCTAGGAGCACCAAAGGAGGTGGCACCAAGCCAGCTGGGGTCTGCAAGGCCTCAATTCCACATCTACCATATGAAAATGGCCGCACTGTTGAAGAGAAAAGCAGACCCTGGATGCAGCATAATGGTGTTTATGCAATTCAGTGACATTCTTAATTACAAATTCTGGAGCAATTGCCTTGGGATAACTTTGGGAGTTCATTGTAATAAAATGCAGAGGTGTTCCATGCATGAAGTCTTGTCATCCCACTCCTAGAGATCCATACTTTTATATTCCCTCCTGTTGCAAAGGTTGCAGAGAACTCGGGTGCATTATATATACTTATCAACAAGCTATGCAATACTTTTTATGTATTCCTTTATTATACCAGCTCTAATGTCTGTTTTGCCCCTCACAGTATTAGTTTCCAGTTAGATTGAAAGCATCTGTGATCATCCTTATAATTTCAACATTATTTTGTGTATGGAGATGGGTATGAAAGAAAATAGGAGTATTCTCAACCATGAATTGCTGAAGAGCTACTTCAAAAAGAAATAGTTGCTGCAAGCTGTAAAAACAAGAGCAAAATGAAAAAACTCCAGGCCTGTAACCTTTTCTTCCGCAAGTCTGCTCCTGCAATGACACCCCCTTATCTCTCAATCTCTGGGCTGTTTAAGTCTACACCTCAAGGCCTCTAGTTCAAGCATCAGTTTGAGCAGCTCTTCCTCTCAGCAGCAGCAGGTTTTGGAGGATGGGGAAGCTCGGAAATGTTTTCTGTGTTCCCTGCTGTCATGAACACTTCTGGAATAATGACTGACCTGGTTTGGCTGCATGGCTTGTGGCCAACACCACCCCTGCCATTACCTGCTTTGGACAGGAACAGCAAGTGTGAGGATGCTCTTGCTTCTGCCTCAGCCACAGCAGCAGCGTAGTGTTCAAGAGAGCAGAGCATGCTTTTTGTGGCACTGTGGGGTTTGAGTCTCTTCCCCCCATCACAAACATCCTTGGTTTCTGTTTCCACTCTTTGCTAGTACTGTTTTGTTGCCAGCCTGCCTGAGACATCTATGGAGGGGACAGGAGAGGATCTGTGGTGACATAAACGGGCACATGAGCAGACTCTGGACCTTAAAATTTGTAGAGAATACTCTATTTGGATGCTGATACAGAGCCCTTAGTTCTTACCTGCAATAATTCTGCAGCATTCACTGTCTTTTTTGTCAGTGAATTAATCCTTTTTCTTTAAAGTTACTAGAAGTAATTGAGAAAAAGTTTTCAGCTACTTCTGAGTATTTTTGTTGCCTCCTGAATGCCTAATCCAGTTTATGAGTGCTTGGCTCTCCTCAGATGTCCCCATTGGTGTGAACAAGGTGAAAGCTTTGTTCTTCCTCAGCCCAAGCTATGCTAAGATGTCTTGCCCTGGGAAGTGTGATGCTGCTGTGTTTGCCATGGTGTGGCACCTGGAGTTCCAGAGGGTGCTTGAGGTGTCTGTGGAGATCAAGAACCCTGACTGCCATCATTTTGACATGACATAAATCCCTGTTGCTGCTGAAGGAGGTGGAAGGGAATGGATCTGATAAACTCAGCCTTTCTCCCAAAAATGTTTAGCTCTACCACATTCGCCTGGTGTCATCTGCCATACAGGCACTCAAACACTGTTACAGGCACAGCCTGTTGGTAGGCACACAGCTAAGGAGGGAAGTAAAGGGCAATAAACAATGACTCACATTGATATAAATTGACTGTATAATGGCAGCCTGAAAAAAAATGAATGAATTGCCAGGAGGTTTTATTTTATATCAGTTGCATGCGAGTCTGGATATCAGCAAGAAAATACTTGAAGGCTGCATCTGAAAACCAGGTTTTTAACTCTGTGTTCTTTTTTCTCCCATTTCAGTGGCTCCACCACCATACAGTTATGAACATGAAATGGAGCACCCAGCTGACCTACCTCCACGTTACACTCCAGCCCCGCAGACTGTGATACAGTATCCCCCACCCCCTCCATACCCTGGATATTCAGGGAAATAATTAACATGACTTCACATGGATATTGACTGCCTCTTGAAACAGCCAGCGCTGCTGGGACAATGCTGTTGGCTCAGGGACAAATAGGATTGGGTTTTGCATCAAAGCATGTGGCCAGGTGTTGAAATAGACTGGAATGGTTGCCAAGGCTCAGGATAAATAAAAATACTGTCCATTCTGGACCATCATGTTTCATGATTAAACAAATGTGACCGAAGAAACAGTTCCTAAAAGTTAGTGTCTGATGAGTAGTGCTTAACACCAGTTCTTAGCTTCACCTGCAGCACATGGGAGTGGGGTTTTTCCCATGTAGGAATGTGCAAGTGGTGCAAACAGTTCAACAAATTGTTTCAAAAGCACAAGAGGGTGCTGGGGCTTATTCTGGAGGAAAGCATCAACTGTTGTCTTGAGGTAACCACTGTGCCTTTCCTTGAAATGAGGGCAATAAGCAACAAGAAAGATTGAAACTGTTTTCTACTTCCAGCTGATAATACCCAATGATCACTGTGCATATTGGTCTGATAACCATGTTACAAGGAGAAGAGCTGGTAGAGTTTTCTAGTAATTAAAAAATTATGGGTATTATTTTTGACCAAGTTTGGATTTTTTAAGTGCCTCTTTTTAAGCAGTTTGTGACTAGCTTATGAACTGAAATGTTAACATAAGGAAAATTTTTGTATGTGAAATACACTAATTTATAGCTGATCTATTTTTACCTAGACTTAAAACCTCTATACATTGAAAATATGCTAAAATGTCTTTTATATCAGCAAATGACATTTTAATTTTTGTATAAAAATACTGAATCAGCAGAACTCACAAATGGGAGAAAAAATGTAAAACAAATATTAAAATGCCCTAGATTTGACATCAGTTCAATTGCATAAAGCCGGGGTTTTAAATTTTTATTTACCAGTAGTGAGGATATCCAGAGTTAGCAAAGAGATGAGAGTGGAGACTGTGAGCATCTGATTCCTTTTGAATATGTCTTGGGCAATTTAAAACTGTAGGTCATCAAGTAATATTTTTACATTTGCCATGCATGTTGTTCAAACTTATTCTCCACTATATGCAGTCCAGATCATCATGATTTAAAATGTTCCATGTACTTATGCAGGTAATTGTAATTCTGCAGCAGCTATTTGACTTCAGAATAGCGTGTTCCATTACCTAAAGCATCATCTTTCAGCATTAAGACTATTATTTTTCTCAGGTTTATATGCAAACCACAGAGAGTGGGTCTCTTCAAGAATTTAAAAGTGCTGAATGATCTTGGTTTGAGTTGGATGTCTGAGCAGTTTGAGAATGCCACAGCTGTGGCATCAACTGCAGGTTACTGCTGGTTCACAGAGATCAGAATGCATTTAAATGTCTTCCAGTGTAGCCTTTCTCTTCTTTTCAAGTGTATTGATGTAGTGACAAATAAAAAAGCAACTTGCAAAAAAGGAGATACTGTATCCCAGTGAAATCAACATCTAATAATCCCCGAAGTCAGGTGGTTTTGGTATTCAGTCCTGATTCAGGGAAGAACTGAAGCAACATTTAACTGAGCATAAAATTTATCCAGAGACATTCTTGAAACAAGACCTTACTGGCTGTTCTTGCTCAGATTTTGCAGTTGTATTTGTCCTTTCCAGGATGACTAAACTTACCCCCTTGAAACTCCACTTAAAAGTGCAAATGGCCTCAGTCCCTGCCAGCATAAGTTCAGAAGATCTGTGTTGTGGCCATTGGCCGCACGGAGTCCCCAAGGTACTTGTGACCTAGTTAGAGGTAAACTGAGCTGTGTCTCAGGTGTTTGGTCGCTGTTTGGTTACTCCTTGGAGTCTTCTCCGAGAAAGGAGAGTTGCATTCTCATTGCTGTTTTGCAGTTCAGAGGTGACAAGTCCTGAACTGGCTTATCCTTACAATTACTTCTGTTCTGGGTGTGTCCTGTGGCATTTCAGCTGTTACCCTGATGTTTCAAGAGCTCCCAATTGAAGTTCTCCTATGAAGAGCAACCCTCTGTGTGTGCTGTTTTGGCAGTCCCTACTCCCAACCATATGCTGGGGTGTTGATGTGCCTGTCAGCATGGTGACCAGCATGAGGAACAGAATAAACATAGCTTTTCCTGCAGAGAACCCTGTTCCTACTGCATCATTCTATGCTGAGTACATCAGCACTTTCTAGTTATGAATAATATTTTGGTGCCAAAATGTTACCCATAGATAATGAGTATTGTCACTCTCCCATTCCTGTGTTTTATTTCTTTGTGCTGAACATGGAGTCACAAGAATCACAGAACAGTTGTATTTGAGTAATTGAGTCTTCTGAAAAATACAGAGAAAGAAAACTATCCTGTAGATCATAAATCTTCCCTTAGAGAAAGAATTTTTGCACCTGTGACATTTGTCAGAACAAGTCAGTAAACAGATTTCTTGCATAAGAAGGAATTTCCAAGACTAAGTCTTTGATCACAGAGTTTTCTGTTTTTCAGCTTTGTGATTGTATGTTTCCCCTGATGATGTTGCATAAAGGACATAGTGACCAAAGCACCTACAAGGTTTACATGACTTACTCCAGGGAATATTATGGAAACAGAAGTTGAGAGTTTAGTAGTGATTAAGAGCTATTTGTTCGTGATTAAAACAGCAGTGGGAATGTTCGTTTTTGTATGTTAGTTAATGCTGTGCAGATCCACATACCAGACAGTGATTTTAATCTCAAAGGACAACACATCTCTTTTCCTTTGTAAGGGCATAAAACATAAAGGTATTGCCCTTTCAGCAAACCAGACAAAATTAGTATAGAGCAATCTAAAAGACATGATGATTGCATTGAAAATAAGTAAAACTGAGAGAAATGGAGAGCAGGATGGAGCCTAAGAGATTTATAATACTGAAAGAATAGAACAAAAAAAGTTGCTGTGTAACAAATGGAAGCATTTGAAAATAGTGAAGTTCTATTTTTTGAGTTTAGTTGAAAAAACTGAAGTGTTCCAGTGCCTGAAAGGGAAGTTTTGCTGTAATACACAAAAGTCCTTCCTGAAGATATTTAAGCCATAAATTAAAACATTTCGGTCTCTGACACATGGGAATTCTCCAAATGCTTTAGTAACTCTAAAAATAATTTTTTTAGACACCATGGAGTAAAACACAACAGGTGCTTAACAGCACACAGTAATAGCATCTAACACCCTGAGGCAAAAATTGCACCAAAGAATTAATGGAAGTTTAATTTATTTCTTGTGTTTCCCTAAGACATCAATGTTTGGACAAAAAACCTTGACAAAACAATGACCAGGACTTCATATCAAGTGGCTTCTGTGATTACACCTAAAAAAGTGGTTGTAGCTTTTATATTGCAGCAATGTATGAGATCCAAAAAGCAGAGCCCCTGGCCAAGCCTGACTTGTGGTACACCCATTGTAAATCCTGTTCCCACCCTGTTGAGACATTGGTTTACAACAAGCAGAGGACTGAAAAAGAGAGATGTGATGGTCCATCACTTCAAATAGAGAAAAAGAGATGCAGAAAAATAAAATGGTCAAGACTTTTTTGTTCTGTATGGACTTCATAGGACAGCTCACCGTTAGGAAAATAACCGAGAGAAGGATCTGGGGAGCTCCAGCTTCGGGACCATGTCACTTGAGGTTCTGGGGGCGATAACTAGAGCAGAAACATTTATCTGGTCTGCTGTGAAGATTTGACAGTCAAGATTTACACAGCTCTGGAAATGGAAAATATTAATTATTTTTCTTGCCATACTATGCACCATTAGTATTTACATCGTTAGTGAAGAGTAGAAGGGAGCAGGCTTTGGATACCATTGCTACCACAATGATGACTAAGAGGGGACTAAAGCCAACAGAAACAAAAGGAAAGCCAAAGTCAAGCAGTTCTGAAGAAAGTGTCTTTTTTTTGTCAAACTTGCATATGGAGCTGGTTCCTTCAGAGAGGTGAGTTGGCCTGCAGCCAGCAGAGGCAGCTGGTTTTGGACAGCTATGGCTGTGGATGATGAACACTGGTGAATTCCGGGGACTGTTCATAGGTATGATGTGACCTTGCTGTAATTGCTCCTTTACCGATCTTACAAGGATATTTAATTTTTTCTCTGTTAAAGGCCATTGATCAATCCATACAGGATGATCAGTTTTCCAGTTCAGCTTTAAAGTGTTAGGGGTTTGATGTGGTTTCCATCACAGGCCCACTTCCAGTTTTGCTCCCCATTGGGACAGGATGTCTCTTCCCCGAGATGGTGAGAGGCTTCTGAACAACAAAAGGACATATCATTGCTGTCCTTCCTTTAGGACCTGTAATGTTAATCATGGATGCGCTTTGCAAACACACAGTAGCACCTCCAATCCCTCTGAGGGAACCTGCAGGAGCTACCAAATCCCAATCACTGGGCCAAAACATGTGCGAAATTACTGTGACATCTGCACCAGTGTCCAGCATGCCTGTAATGTAAATCATTTCACCACAGTGAGTCAGGCTGCAAGTCAGTTTTGGTTGGTTACGGTCTAAAAATTGCACCCAAAAGACCTCACGACCTGAGGTTCCGAATGGCACAGACATAATTGAATTAGCTGGAAAGTTGTTTTGCTCGGGTATGTCATGGTGAGAAAGAGTTTCATATCGTGGATTTACATCATTACGACCATATCATGCAGGTAAGGCAAGGAATTGTTCATATGAATCCAATTTTTTTTCTAAATTTTGATCAATATTAGACTAATCAGTTAGTGGAAATGGAGGATTTACCTCTGCTTTAGATTGTGTTTTGCTTTTCTCTCTCACCACTGCTGTGTGTGACACGGAGGAAAAAGGAGGGCTGTCACAGCATCCAGCTGTCCCGGGAGCCCTGCCAAGAAGGGCGGGAGAGCAGAACTCCACATTCCTCATAGCCCCCCTTGCTGGAGGGAGCACCTGAGGAATGCGTTGCCTTGGAAACGGGAAAAAAGCCAGAGCCTGCAAATTCGTGTCTCAATTTGCTACACTGGACCTTTTGGGGATCAACTTTTTCCCCTTGCAATCTGCACAGTTTGGGCTGCCCGCGCACCGCAAATCCCGAATCTGTAGCACTTCCAAGGAACTGTTACCAGTTCCACACCGTGCCCCTGCCCATGGGGACTCAGCTGGAAAATTCTCAGCTCCAAGCTTCTATCTCAGCATGCTTTCCCCCCCACCCAGCAGTGAATGAGACAGGCTTCAAGGCTTCTAAATGAACTGTGTCTCCACAGAAACTCTCCTGAGCTCTCCTGCCTGCACCCTATCCAACGCTCTGGGCAGAGCCATCTCGGCCCTTCTTGAACATCACTCAAACATAACAGAAAGTACCCCTAAGAGAACTTAAAGTTGATATTACTGAAACTGAACAGGAATTAATCTTAACTTTGCTTAAACTTAACAACACTGAAACTTGACAGAAATTAATTAAATTTAACAGAACTTGACAGAACCTAAACTTTACAGAATTTAAATGTAACAGAAACTCAAATTAACAGAGCTTACACCTAACATCACTTGAAATTAACAATGCTTAAACTTAACATTACTTAAAGTTTACAGAACTTATGGAACAGCACTGAAAATTGATATAATTTAAATTTAACAAAACTAAAGTCAGAGTTGGGAGTGTTCCTTTAAAAGTTTCAGATACAACAGAATTTATTTTTACTCTATTGTTACAAAAAGCTACTGAAAATTTGTCATGCAACAGTTAAACATCAGTGAACAATATGCAAGCAAATAACTGAATTGTAACTGACATAGCAGCAAAATGGATTTACTGGAGAGATTATAAAGGTGTGGAAAATATGTTGTGATTTTATGTAATTTAGTTTTGAGAATAGTTCATGCTAAGTGCAAATATTACTTTGTGTACAGCTAACAGCTGATCTGAAAAGCTTCACAGACACAAGTGACTTTGACTTGGACTTGATCAGCTTGTATCCGTGAGAATCAGCATGCCCATCAGCCTGTCCCCTGGGAACCAACTCACATCTGCAAAAAGAGGGACTGGTACCTGTGAGAAATGTCTTCTACCCAGGAGACAAGAATGTAAACATCTTTAGAGATGAAAGTCTTTGGCAAGCATGTACACTAACAACTACTAACCAATGAATTAAGTAGCAACAAGTTACTAACCAATTAAAATTAAACACTATACTTTTAGAAAACCATATAAATATGAGCTGTGAGCAATAAAGTTTCAGCTGTTACCACACAAAGAAAAAGGTGTCTTGTCCATCTCAAACTGCAACAGTACTTTTCTGGTGTTAGCATAACTTTGCCAGGGTATTTTAAAGTGCAGCTTTACTCTGAAAAATGTCAACTGTATATCTTGGTAAATTGCACTTCAAATCTGCTCAGTTTGCAGATGGTAAGACAGCTTTTTGAGATTGCTTGTACGATAGATTTGAGCTTGGATTATGAAATGTAATGGGATACAAATATTTAGGGATAAAACATCAAGGACTTGATTATATAATACTACTATGAATTTTGCTCATGTAACTCCATTAGGTCAGTGGGTGTGTAAGACTGACACATTTATATAAACAGCTACAAAGTCATGGTTTCAGCGGCTTTTAAAGGAATGTGTTACTATTTACTCCATTTGGAGTCCATCACTGTACTTAAATTGTTTTGATATCAAGTCCAATTTTAATTTATAAGTGGTAACGAAGAACAATTACACTTGAGTCACTGAACAGCTATACCCGTTTGAAATGCTGTCACCTGTCTTTATGGTAAAATATTCACATTTGAATTATCTTACTAAAACTGTTCAGTAAAAAGCAAGTAAACTGGTAAAGTTGGCACAATTTTGTCTGTTTTTGTGGTGGAGATTCATTAGTTAATTATATTTAATTTTCAAATTGCTGCAGATAAAGCTCAGGGTTTTCCTTCAAGTGGGCAAAGGAATGCCTGATTTATGAGTGGCATAGGTCTCCCTTAGGTAATTGGTCTCTGCAGGTAAATCATGCAATGTTTTGACATTGGGCTTAAAGTTAGTTGCTGTGGTGTAACAGTTTGTTTCATTACTATCTACCTGAAATATTTTCAAGGAGGGATCTAATGAATTTTTTAAGGGGACGCATTACGATAAGTAATGCTCTGAGGGGCAAATTTTTTCCAGCTATACAAGTTTTTAATTTGTGTGGTAAGAATTAACATCATTATAACTGAGTAAAGAACTGGTATTAATTCAGTCCAATCAGACTCTTAAATCAAAATTCTTGAAAAGGCAGTATACATTTTATATGACAAGTTTTGCTAATCATGCAATCAGCACTTCTTTTGAAAAGTTTAAATCTTGCTACATAGTGTAAAAGGAAGCAATTATGTAATACTGAGTCAGAAATATACTACATCCACATAGCTAAACTTATATTTCTCTAATAAGCAGTCATGTCAAAATCTACAGTTTACTGAAAATACAAAGCTAGTTATAACAAAACCAAAAAATTTACATGTGATTCAGTAAAATCTATTATCTAACAGGAATAGTTTGCATTCATAAAGACACTAAGGTTGTGACAAATTAAGTATTCCCTAGAGGCTCAAAATGAGGCAAAGTTTTCTAACTATGAAATGGCATGCAAACATACTGACTCATTGTTGGTTATTTCTGTCACTTACAAAATGTCACGTACTGAAAACTTTTTCAGCTGTCTTTTACACAAAAGCTGCTTCTGTAAATTTGGATATTATGCCATTCAGACCTTCATGACCAGCACCACAAGTAAACAGTTTTCAGAGAGCTTAACAGTACCTAAATTTGCCACATTTCTTTTACAGAACTTATATACAGGTTTATAAATCAAAAGCAGGGGCATTACTATTATATTAACATCGACTCATTGACTGAATTCAATCTGTGACATCTCTATGGCTGCTGCTGTCTCCAGGCTCCCTGCCAGGACCCTGGACAGAGCTGTTGCAGCTTCAGGGGAAGTGGGCAGGCTCACAGAGGGCTGAGGAGCAGGGAAGTGACTGTGCTGCTGGAGCTGCCCTGACCCATCAGGCAGCCTCCGGGACAAGGGTTCTGATGAGGGTACATGAGGTGCAAACGTTTCATTGCTAGATACCTGAGGTCGAGCATCAGAAATTGTACATACTGAGAGGGTGTCTTAGGCTGATAATTGACAGGCATGGCCAATAACATGGGAATATTTCCCCTTTTTAGGGTTTCTTGTCTACATTTCTCTAATAGTGTTGGAGGTTAATGAGATTGCAGTGGTTAATCAGGTAAAGGGATCATAGGGTGAGGAGGATAAGAATTAGCTAACACTTGAGCAGTGGTGGGAAATGCAGCAGCTGAATCTTTTACAGGAGTTAAAGGAAGATAAAAATCAAGCTTTTTTCCTCAGGATTGGTAGGATTACAAGGATTGCCAAATCCCTGAGAGTAATCGTCTCCCAGTTTAGTGGACACTTCTGCATAACTATTGCTAACACTCAAAGCAGTCTCCAAATTTAAAATATCTGTGACAGTGTCGTGGTTTAATTAAAGTTTTCAGCTGGGGGGGAGGGTGGTTCCCTGTGGGGACCTGTTGGAGCCAGTGAACTGGCTAGCTCTGAAAGGCCAATCATATAGCATTTGCAGGGACCCCCGTGGCAGGGAGGAATGATGCATCCGACTCCATCTTATCAGAAGGCTAATTAATTACTTTATTATACTATATTATTCTATATTATATTACATTATATTACATTATATCTGAACTGAATCTGCCAAGCACTCCACCCTGCACCGCTGCACAGAATGTCGTGACTGTCAGCCGACAGTCCAGACACACACACATGCTTGGCCCTGATAGGCCAAGGAAACAAAACACCATCACTTTGGGTAACCAATCTCCATGTTGCATTCTACTTTGGCACACAATTAAGTTTAATTAAAAACCATTCCAATAAAGCCTGAAAACAAATGAACCTAAGAACACGAATTCTCTCCCAAATGAGGAAAAAGAAAGAGTGAAGACACATAGAGACAAAAACATAGGACTCTGAGGTCAGTGAAGAAAGAGTCAAATTCTAAATGGAAGGCAATTAAGGAGATGCCTTATTCTTACACTGAAATCCTCTTATAAGGCTATAGAGAAGATATACTTGATACATCAGAGTCTTCTTTTTTTTGCCCTGTAACTCATAGAAATGCATTAGTGTTCTTACAAAAATGTAAGCCAAAGCACCAGCACTGAAGCAAGTAGATGTTACTGTAATCCAATAAGAAATTTGAAGAGACAGATGAGGGAGACGAGAAACTTTGCCCCAGAAATAGTAATAGAAAACCTCTGTTCCCAGAGATGGATTAAAAGAACTTTCATTTTTATGCTAGAACAACTCATCCTTAAAATAGCACCCTAATAAGTTGACATGGCCCAGGAAAGCAGCTGTGAGATAGCTGCAAAGTATGGGAGGGACTTTTCACACTGCAAGCAGATTTCTTCCTTTCCTGGGTGGCTGATTTGCTGTGCAATTAAAGCCACGAGAGAACTGTTTATTGGGAAAAAGTCTTCATAGCATAACATAGAGACTCCTCTCCCTAAGCAGACTGAAAAAAAACCTATTCTAGAGGTGATAACCTGACTGAAAGTCCCAAGTTTTGTCTTCTTACATTGTCAACGGGAAAGGAAAAAAAGGATGGGGAGGGAGGAAAAGTGTTCTAAAGATTTTATTCTGATTCTTATTATTCTTTTAGTTTCTGTTAATAAACTTTTCTTTATACCCTTTAAAGTTGGTGCCTGTTTTGCCTTCCTTCTCCCAGTGCTTATCTCACAGCAAGAAAAGGAGTAAATATGTTCTAGTAAGTACACTGGTGCTTAGCCAGCACTAGACCCACTACATGATTAGTGCGTTGTCCGGGTAATCAAACAATTTGGAAACCAAAAACTCTACAGACAGGGCACTCACAAACTTGCTCAGCAGGCTGCAAAGTTTTTAAAGCAGTATACAGTTTTCCATGTAATTAACGTAACATCAGTGATTAGTTGTCCTTGTTTTTTCTGTGCCTCCTACTTCTTCCCATACTTTAATGTTGTTGGAACCGTGGTGGGGGGGAATGCATTGCAACTGTAATTCAACCATACTAATAAAACAGCTAACTTAGCTGTCAGGGTGTTAAATCCTTGTTCTTTGAAAATTCTCTGTAAAATCTCTAAATAAAGCTTCTGCTTGTGGGACATAGCTTGTCCCATAGTTCTGCATTTGTGTCTTACCTGCCCAGCAAGTGAAAATAAAAGGCTGAGGATCCCCTTTGTGCACAGCTCTGTTTGAATGTGGCAGCTGCTGCCAAAAATTCAGTGATCAAGTCCCTGTTTGGGCGCCACATTACAGCAGCTTGTTAAAAAAGGGACCGTTGCTTCTTCCAGCGGGATCCATCTTTATTACACACACTCCTGTAATAATATGTTTCTATTATGGGAAAGTTTAAAGTCTTGGGAACACAAGGAGGAAAGACAAAACAGCCATACCACCATGCACTTGTTAGAGCAGATGTTTCTGTCCTTATTGGCCATTCACTTAAACATGCCGCCTCCCAGCATTCTGGGAAGTAAAGAAAAAACATTTCACACATGGTGTTTATGGCTGTAGTCATTCCTCTGGTATGCACCTTTCCCAAGAGAACAGAAAGCCTTAACAAAGTCAGTATAAAGAGTGAGAGGCCTGAGCCATGATTTTACATGGGTAGCAAGGCCCTTATTTTGTAGGCTTTACCTACATGCAACAAGAAATTCTCCATTACAGGAAGTAATCTGGGTACCACCTTTCCCCAATTTATTCAAATTGTCCCACCTTTGTTATATTACAACACATTTACCGGTGGCTCATCTCATTGCCCTCATTATTTTCATCATTATTTCTGTGTATAAAAGCATGACATAGTTCTTACATGCCATCTTGGTTTGGAAGACAGGTGTCTGCTAAGGAAGGTAGGAGCTTGGAATGGAAAATATGACCCCTCCTCTCCGAATTATTATAATTTTGGAAGTAAGGGGCCTTCAGGTAAACATAAGAGAAAAGCAATAACAGTTCTTTACTAGTGTGTGTACATATAAGGAGGGTAAGAACAACAAACACGGAACAGAAAACCCAGCGAACGGTCTCTTCCTACTATTTAAGCACCTTCCCCTTCGGTGTAGTTACAGTCACAGCCAGCAGGGGCGCTGGTGGCTCCCCAGCAGGCCTGGCCGCTGTGATGAATCCCCCGCGGCTGCAGGGGGCACTGTGGTGCGGGTCCGGCCATCTTTCTCCATGTGGAGGGTGGCGGACACAGCTGGCAGAACAAGGTGGAGAAGGGGTTTCCTTAACAAAGCACCAGAGGCAGCCAATCCCAGCGCCCCCTTTGGATAGCGAAAGCCGCTGTAGCAGGAACCTCAGGAGAAGCAGGCTGGAACAGCTCTTTACAGTTGGTTTTTTTTTATATCCCTGCAAGCATATAGGTGCCCCCTTTGGATAGCAAATGGAGCTGTAGCAGGAACCTCAGGAGAAGCGAGCTGGAAGAGCAGGAGCTCCCAGCAGGCCGAGGGTGAAAAGCTTTAGTGTAGCGCAAACTCAGAGCAATGGTGGAGGTACAGTGGGGGTCAGGCAGTAGCAGTTCGGCTCCTAAATGCAGTAAAAGACTCTTCAGGATTTTCTCACTGGCCCTGGCTGGTCCGGAGGGTCCGGAGGGTGTGTGGAGGCTGAGGGCAGCCCCCTGTGGCCTGGTGTGGACGGCTGCCAGCTGAAATTCCACATTGCGCAGGATGCCTCCCAGAGCCAAGCTGGCGCCCATGCCAGCTCGGGCTGGTTTGACAGTGCCAAGCGCCTCCTGCAATCTGCCTTCAGGAACCTGGACTAGTGAGTTTTGTTTGCCAGGGAAAATGGCCAGTGGTGGTGTTCAGGGACTTGTGGTGCTACATGGCTGGCTGGCTGCTAGGGGTCTGAAAGCCAGGCCGCCCCTGCCCCGTCCATCACTCCCCCCACCACCCACCAGTGACTCCCTGCAGCCGCACATGGGAGGCCAAACACAGGCTTTGGTTGACCTACAGACACTGTGGGCCGAGGGGCTTGACAGGTGGAAAGCTGACACTGATGGTTAGGGGTGCAAAGGACACAGGGTACCAGGTAGGCTTAGAGTACAGGTGCAACCCTAATGGTGGGACAGCCCCAGAACCCTCCCAGCAGCTGCAGGTAATGTCCCTCATGGTGGGTGAACCCCAGAACCCTCCCAGCAGTTGCAGGCAGTTACTCCAATTAAAAGGTAGGGATGATGTTTGTCAGCTAGAGAGTTACAGGTAGGGTCTGGGGCCTGAGCAGGTTTTTAGGAGTTTTTTAGGGTTTTTTTCAGGGCTTTAAAAGGGTGTTTTAGGGTTTTTTTTGCAGGAGTTTTTTAGTAATTCTCTAGGAACGTTTAAGATACCTATAGGGTTTTTTTCAGGGCTTTAAAAGAATTTTTGTAGGGTGTTTTAAGGGCTGTCTCACTGCTAATTAGAATTGTTAGGGGTGCTTTTGTGTATTCTTGGGGCTTTTTTAACACTACTTAAATGTTTTTAGGGATTTTTTAGGAGAATTGAGAGTATATGGAAGACTTTTTTAGGACTAGGGTATTTCCAAGGTATTTGAGGGAATTTTTTAGGGTTTCTATTAGGGTCTCAGCAGGGCATTTTAAAGATTTTTTGGGGTATTCTTAGAGCTCTTTTAGGACTATTTAATGATTTTTAAAGGTTCTTTGGGGATTTTTAGGGGTGTTTTAGGGGCTTTTAAAAAGTAGGGTATTTTTAGTGTATTCTGAGGCTATTTTTAGGTGTTTGTGGGATGTTTAGAACACTTTGAAAACTAGGGCTTTTTTGGGGAATTTATAGGGTTTTTTTTAAGGTCCTTTCAGGGCATGACAGAGGCTGAGGGGCAGCTTGAGGGGTATTGTGGGGGCTTGAGGGTGGCAGAGGCTGGGAACTGAGGGAGGAGTAGGGAGAGGAGACAGTGGGTGACACACAGAGATGCTGAGGGTGGAAGGGGCAGCTGGAGGGTGACACAGAGAAGCTGGGGGTGAGGGGCAAAGGAGAGAGATTAAGGGTGACACACAGGAGCTGAGGGGCAGCTGAGAGGGGGCTTGAGGGTGACAGGAAGAGCCTGAGGGCTGAGGGGCAGAGGGAAGGCTTGAGGGGTAAAGGGAGAGGGCTTGAGGGCTGGACAGCCCAGTGGAGATCAGGGCTACAGGGTACAGCGTAGGAGGCTGATAAGGGTACAGGTGCACCACCCCTCAGCCCAGCCCAAGCCTCAGCCTAAACAGCCCCCCTAACAACAGCCTTTTCCCCCACCAGCAGCACAACACAGCAACCCTAAGAGTGAGACCAGGAACTCTCCTGGTGGGACAAGACAGCAACCTTCACACCAGGACAACGACAGAACTCTCAGAGGACAACAAGACCCACTGCGAGAGGGTAGGGAAGACATCTGAGGGTTAGAGAGCAACAGGTGGGGCTTGGAGGCTGAGCAGATTTTTTTCTGGATTTTCCCACAACTTCTAAGTATATATAGGGGATTCTTGAAGGTTTCTTAGTGTAGGAGTGTTGGGGGGTCAGCACGGTTGGGATGGATGGAGACGAGAGATCTCTGAAGCCAGGTTGTGGAACTTGCAGTTTATTGCAAAGGGCCTGGGTGCAGGGCCCTGCTGGGAGCTGCCAGCCACAGCTCGGAGCAGGCCCCAGAGAAGAGAGGGGTAGAGAGGATGAGAGGGTAAGAGCGTAAAAGCATAAGAGAGTAAAAGGGGTAAGGGCTAAGAGGCAAGAGTAAGAGTATGGAAAGAAAGAAAGAAAGTGAGTAAGAGCTAAGACCGCAAAGCTCCTGTTACAATGCAATAAATCCTCTTCTGTGTTGAATATTCTGATTCTCACTAACCAATCTAGTACAAGATACAAATCCTATAGCATTTACATACAGCCTATAAGAATCACTACATTACCATACTGTGCTACGTTTTAAACCCTAAAAATTACTCTTTGGTCCCCTTCTGCCAAGCTGGCAGGGTCTGCTCGGACCCTTGGACCTGCCTGCTTGCAGAGGGAATTGTTTCATCAAAAAGGGATTACCTTCAGCTGGCCACACCATTGTTTTCCCGTTGTTCAGTAACTAAGGGATCTCAAAGCTGGCTTTCATTTTCATCTCGCTTATAGTTTCCATATTCTCAAAATCTTTTGCCAGGCAATCATATTTATAAGGCTTTCCTGTTTCATCCTCCCCAACATCTTAGGACATTTTTGGCTTTTCAGTGTATTGTAAGGGGTTTTTCAAGGCTATTTCAGGATATTTTGGAGCATTGTTATGGTCAGGGTCAGGATCAGAGGGGATGCTTGATGAAAATGCGGAGTTTTAGGACTGCAGTGGAACGCATTTGAAAAGGGCCAGTGGTAACAGAGTGGATTGAGTAAGACATTGCTGGTCTGAAGGCTGTGAGTTCTAGAAGCAGAGGAGTCATTGTAGCTAGGGTCAGATGCTGGCAGCTTTATAACGGAGAAATCCAGGACAGTAAAACTCACCACCGCACCAGTTTGCGACATATAAAGTGACACCAGGAACCTGGGCTGCTGGGTTTTGTTTCCCATGGAAAAGTGTGTTGTTTTTCAGGGGTCTGTGGCCCTGAGTGGCCAATCGTCTGCTAGGGCACTGAAAACCACAAAGCCCAAAGCTCCAGGCACACTGCAGCTGCAAAAGGCATCCCAAGGGGAACACAAAATTGCCACAACATGGCTTCCTCCACAGCTTTTTCCGGGGAACCAGCCTTAGCCTAAGCCTGTGTTTACTGCCTAGTGTTAGAGTGACACCAGGAACCTGGGCTGGTGAGATTTGTTTCCTGGGGAAAAGGCCTGAACAGTTATTCAGGGGCCTGAGGCCAAACAGGGCCGGCTGTCTGCGTGAATTCCGGATTGCGCAGGATGCCTCCCAGAACCAAGCTGGCACCAGTGCCAACTTCATCTGGTTTGACAGTGCCGAAAGCCTCCTGCAATCTGCCATTGGGAACCTGAGCTGGTGAGTTTTGTTTGCCAGGGAAAAGGGCTGGCATTCGTGTGCAGGCACCAGAGCTGAGATCCCCCTGGAGCCCCTGGAGGATCCCATGCCTGTGCAGGGGGATTCCTGAAGGTGGCTGTGACTCCGTGGGATGTTGATACTTAAGCAGGGACCCACACTGGAGCAGCTGATTAAGAACTGTGTCCCGTGGTAAAACTCAGGTTGGAGAAGTTCCTCCTGTGAGAGGAACCCCACACTGGAGCAGGGTCCTGGCGGAGCACGCATTGGGTCTGGGCTTCCTGACAGCAGATTTGCAAAAGAAGCCCAGCCGGCAAGCTCAGTCACAGAGTCACAGTGCCGAAGAAAACAAAAACCAAAAAAACCAAGACCAAACAAAAAGAAGCAAGCGAATCCCACATAAACAGCAGGAGCCCTGGTCAGAGATACCAGCTACATGTGTCTGGTTGAAGCGGCAGAGTGGGAGAGAGAGCTGGCCTCTCGCCCCAACTCCCCCTGGAAGCCGCGGCTCAGCTCCCCTCCATTGCCACAGCCCTGGAGCCAGGGAGGATGGAGTGTGGGGCAGGGACAGCCACCGCCCCTGGGCACAAAACAGATCAAAGACCCCAGAAATGGGATAGGATAATAAACCATCCCCAAGACACAGGCATTCATCAAAGAAGTGCTGTGGTAGAGCAGTCTCAACTATTGAGCCTTAGCTGAGACCCTCTGATCTAAATTCTTGAGGTTTAGGAATGAACCTACATACATATGTGCTGCATTGTTCCTTGTTTGGTGGTGCGCTTTCCCTGAGGTGGAGGTTGGGGTATCAGGCCTCTGATTCAGGATTGGGAAATCAGCTGATAGGTGTGTGCACATAATGAACCTTGAGATAAACCATAATAGGCTTCTTAACAACAGACTCTGGACCTTTGTGTAAGATACACAGCTATGCTATTGCAGTATATTCACCTTCATCTTCAAGAGGCTGTAGTGAGTTATAAATGGTTCCTGACCTATCTGGGAGACTGTGAGAATAAGAGAAAGTTTTCAGCACGTCTTGCTATGTGATACAATCAAACTAGGGCAGTTGAGGAAGCCTTCCCTACTGGAGTGGTCTCCCTCTCCCCAGCCATGAGTCTTCCCCACTGTACCAGTGGCTGCTCCCTGGTTCTGCTAGGTTGGTGTGTGGCACCCATAGGATGGCAAAATGAATGGGGGACATGGCAGTGAGACAGGTTGGCAAGAGTCAATACTGACTGCCACTGAAAAATCTAAAGTTAAAATTCACATTCCCTTTTGGTTGCTAGTGTTCATAGTTGAGCCTAATTTCTGGTTAGCTTCTGTGAGTGGGCTTGTAGGCAAACTGACTGGTGATGTGGTGCAGAGAGAGAATGCTGAGAGTCCCAAGGATTGGAATCTTTCAGAAAGGTAATATTGACCCATTGATCAGGAATCCTGGGAAAAGTCACACCATACACATGGAAGTTTATTGATGCTTATCTTTGAAGCCAGAAGAGTGCATCCTGATGTTCCCATACCTTCCAAGCTTGTCATGGATATTTAAAAAAAGATCAGGAGCCCAACCTATGTTTGTTTTGTCTCTAGCTGCTGCAGACAGTTCCTTTTGAAGCCTGATCTTCAAAAGTGGTAAGCTGGGATGGGGTTCCTTCTGACACAAATAAGGAAAATAAAAGAGGCTGATTGAGAGCTTAGATCTTGACTTTATGGGAAATGAGAGAAAACAAAGCATCCCACTAGTTGGAGCTCAAGATTCACTGATGTTTTAGAGCACTTCTCTATCCATGGGTAATAAAGAGTCTTTTTGATCTTGATAGTTCAAACAAGAGTTATGGCGAGAGATATGTTATGATACTTGGTGAGAGTTTTCATAAATGAAATAGGACAACTGGGATTGGTTGTGTCTGCAACCGAACAATAATTCTGGCCTAGAATCAAGCATGATGAAGTTGGGTTAAACAAAGTGGGATCTACTGAATAGAAAAATCTTCAGAATATGCCTACTCATATCAATTTGATGAGCTGGTATTTTCAACCTTTGCAATTTAAAAAGGCAGTTAAGTCTCTGCCATTTGCTTCTTCAATGCCCCACAAGTAAGAAAGGGGAATGCAGGCTGACCTTTAACAGCAGCTCTGCCTATCCTTGCTCTCCTGCAGTCAGCTGTCAGCATAGGTAGAGCCTGAAAGGAATGGACAGAGCTCTGAGCATCTGCATCCAGCTTTGGGAACTGTTAGGACATCAAAATGGTCAGTTCTATAATCTCTAGATGGTAAACTTTTGAGACATTATAATTAATTTGCCTAAGTTGTCCATTACACACATCTGGCAGGTACTGCATGCCTTCCAGTGTCTGTTGAAACATATGCATATCCATGCCTCAAAACATGGGTCCTGCTGCAAAACTCTTGAATTTTGCAGTCCCTGGTCTTCTGTGTAAGACCTCCAGGCTGATTCAAACATCATATATTGCACTGGAGTATGGCGTATCATATATTGCACTGGAGCATATGGAGCATATTGCTTCATATCACAGGGGGTTAATTCACTAGCAGTTATAAATCAAAGGAGAGCTCTGAGGTCCTAGCATAGGAAGGACATGGATCTGTTGGAGCCAGTCCAGAGGAGGCCACCAGGTAGATCAGAGGGATGGAACACCTCTTGTATGAGGAATGGCTGGGAGAATTTGGATTGTTCAGCCTGGAGAAGAGAAGGCTTTGGGGTGACCTGATTGTGGCCTTCCAGTACCTGAAGGGAGCTGAAAAGAAAGATGGAGAAAACCTATTATTTACAAGGGCTAGGGGTGACAAGGTAAGGGGGAACGGCTTCAAACTAACAAACAGTAGGTTTAGATCAGATATTAGGAGCAACCTAGTCTGGTGGAAAGTGTCCCTGCCTGTGGCAGGGGGATTGAAACACAATGAGCTTTAACGTCACTTCCAACCCAGCTTATTCTATGATTCATTGCCTTAAACATTGTTTAGCTTTTCTAGTGAAAACAGTGAAAAAATAACTAGGAACTCTCACAGTATTTCAGAAACTAAGGACTGTATTTGTTGTCACTAACAGCAATTTGTTGCTGCTTTTTTTTTTTTTTGTGTAAGCTCCCCATTCCCAGTGCTGTGAGGAGGTTGGTGTGGATCAGTGGTGCCAGGGCAAAAGGCAAGTACTGGAGTAGGTAGAATCTCTCTGTTCCTCTGGAGAGGTATGTGTCTTGTTTGCAGTTCAAATTCACATGGTTATTTGAACTAGATGATCTTTAAGGTCCATTCCAACCCAGGCTATTCTCTGATTCTATGATCTCTTCTTCCAGAGCCAACTCAGCCTCCGGTGGCTTTGATTTGATATGGCAGATGAGATCTTGTCCCCAAACACAAGTTAAGGCACCACAGCAAGCATAATATAAGGATTTAAATATAATTATAATATAGTTTATATCTATTTTTTCTTGATAACAAGAATGTTCTCTTAACATTTTTCAAGGAGTACCTACATTCTTATTAGCTGGTATTTTCTAAAGAGCAAAATGATGTGTCGTTACCTCTAGGCAGCAGCTGTTTCTCTGTTGTATGTCATTTGGAGAAACACCAGGGCTAAATAGAAGTTCCTAGCAGAAGCTCTGTGTTTTAAGTGGGCACGAGCAAGCCTTGCTCACCACAAGGGAATGGAAGGAGTGCCTTTTGCAGGGCAAGGAACAGATGCTGTACAGCACAGTCTACCTCCCAGGTCTGAATAAAAACCCAGTATGTTTATTTTACTAATCTTTCCAGGAGGAACAGTTAGCTCCATGACTTGAAAAAAAGCACTTCTTAAATTCAGAGGCTGAAGAGTTTCTCTCATGCTTCACCCTATTCTTGTCACCTAATAATAATGGCGCATTTCAGGATCTCTGCAGAGCCTGGCAAAACAAAGAGTTTTTCAGCTAATGAAAAGGAGAGATATTTCTGTAAATGCCACGTAAACATGAAGTTTTATCCTCTCTCTGCATCTTGGAGTGAAAGTTAATATTTCAGAACCTTCTTTTTAATTTTTTTTTTAAATATTGATTCCTTGTAATGTTTCTAGGATAGCAGGGATTCTTAGAAACAAACTGCTAATGAAGCTTTCCTTGACTACACCCACAAGGACAAAAGTTTTTGGTGTGAGAGTTGGCTGGTACTGTGGTGCTCATCTTCTTAGCCCTGATCCATAATAGCTCTGGGGTCAACATTTCTCTCTGGCATTAGAGCTGGGGCTGCCTGCCTGCTTCTACTCCTGATGGTGTCTCCACTCTATGTGGCATCCCATCCTCAGAGAGATCTTCATTTCTCTCACCTGCTCTTACCCTGGTGCTGGGCCATTGCTCCAAGACCAGTAATCCTCCTGGTTACCCATCCTACATAGGTCGTGTTTCAGCAACATGACCCCTCTGAGGATTTGTGATCCATTCCTTGCTCTCCTCAGCAGACTAGAGTATTAAGTCAAGGTTGAGGCATTCAAAGGCACGAAGGTGGAGTCACTACTGGGCTGTTGGTGGCTTCAGGAGGGGCTTGGGAAGGCACATGTCAGCACTATGGACATGAATTTTTTTGCAACCCCAGAGAAAACAACTTTCTTGAGGCAGCCTGCAGCAAATTCCTCCAGAGCCTAGGGCCACAAACTGTTTCCATTATGGGCAAAATGTTTCTATGTTAAAGAACTGGCTCCTAACAGGCTGTATTAGCCAAAGAGCAGAATGGCCCAGCTCTGGTAACACTGGCTTGTGCTACTCTGTTGAGGGCTCTCTCCTGATCTGCACAGGAAAATGGCCGAATCCACCAAAATTGGTGGAAATACTCTCACCTTGGTCTTTCATCTATGAGAACCCATGGTTATTGCATTGCTTTCTTGATGGCAATTTTATTTTACATCAATTATTTGAAATGTATAATTCCCCCAGCAGTAATACACTAAGTCCTTTCTCTTCAGCATGCCATTTCTCAGCATTTCAGATCAAATACGCTTTTGCAATAAAAAATTATTAATTACATATGTATTACATGGTGATGTGAAGCCTAATTACTCTGCAGCACTGAGAAGAGATGGAATAGTTAATATCCCCTTGCTCCAGGAAAGGCTGCAGAATAATAAAATGGGAAGTTGAAATAATCACTCTGCCATCAGTAGTTCTCCCCTGGGCCTGCACACAAGGAGTCATATGGAGAACTGTTAGAGGCAGGCATCACTGAAGATTTCCTGCTCATTTTACTGCCTGTAAAATAATTTGTTTATTCAGGAGATGTGTTCTATCTTCTCTGTGATTCAGAAGAATCTTAATCTCACATGATTGCTTTAATCCTCTCACCTCAGTAATTAATACTGCGGCACAAAATTGGAAACTTACTCTATTGTGAGCAGTATATTATGAAGTTATTCTTTTTGCTCAAGAAAGCATAGGTTATACGTTATTATTAGCTCTCTAAATCTGCTTTTTCTGTATTATAATAATAGTGTTGTCTTGGAAGATGGTAGTTAAATATCTAGATTCTTGGAGTTTATTGCAAAAGAAAACTTGGTTAAAATGGGAGCAGGAACAGTCTAATTAATTATTATTATTATTATTATATAAATATATAAAAAGTATAATTAAAATAGCTATTTAAACACAGCTTTTTTCTTTTTTTTTTTTGAGTTTCAAAGGTGTCTGTTGATAACCCTATTTATGAGATACCCAAGGGACTGTGGCTCTAGTTCACTTTTCAGGATGGCCAGTTCTCCTTTTCCTCTTTTCTGTTTCGGTTTTTTTTTTTGTGTGTGCTCTATTTGAGTTGTTCTGAGTTTTTGAAACCTACGTGCCTGAAACTGTGAGCTGTTTCCCCAGGACAAAAATCTGAGTCCCAGAGCCTCAGTTTGAGTTAAGCAGTGCCTGGAGCTACCTATACTCACACTGTTCAGAAGCAGCTGCCCAGGGATCAGTGTTTAACCTATTTACAGGACATGCTCTCAAACCAGTAACCAGAGGTTTTTATCTCACTGTCCTCTGTGTCAAGTGTTTCTCCCTCATCAAGTAGCACTTCCCATTCCCAAATAACTCCCATCTACTGCAGCAGTAATAAATTATGAAAACATGCCCCAAATGCCAATTTAGCTATGCATCAGGGGACACTTTCAAGCAGGTAAAATGGAAAGCAATTGCCTAGTTACACAGTAAAATCAGCAAAATTTTACATAGTAAAATTGATGATAAATCTTTCTTTTCCATGTTCCCTTTCTTTCTATTACTATCTCCTTCCCTCAATATTTTAGCCTCATTTTCCTCACCAAATATATGATTGTTAATAGAATAGTTGAATGAATAGGACAATCACCTGGGATGTGATTTGCCTTTGCTCATAACTCTGCTACAGCTGTGATTTTCAACAACTAATCTTTGCCATGCTTCAGTTCCCTGGCAGGGATGGCATTTCTCCATAAGATTGTGTGTTGGTTTTGCACGGCCTGGTTTTTGGTTGGTGGAGAGGTTGGAGGGAGGTAATGCTGCTGAGATGTGTCTCACCCACAGTCAGGTCACTTGGCCACGTAGGTTGGCATAAATTCCATGGGAGATCATTTCCAAGGAGGATGTTCTTACCAAGTAGTCTGAAATTGTGGAAGGTAGGCAGAACTGGTGTAATCATCTGAACTATTTTGAGTTTTCAAGGACCACTATTTTTCTGTTTCTTTGCTACCGAATTAGGCTCATAGAGGTGGGAGGCCAGTTTGCAGACTTCTCTTGAACAGTGCATTCCTTTTTATGCAGGTTTTTTCAGGTTCTCCTAGCTTTTGGTGAAAGGCTATCTTTTCTTCTCCTTCCTACTGAGATTTTCAAAAGAATTTCCAATAAAACTGTACGAACAGAACTGCAATAATTATATCTGGCTTGGTAAAAATGAAGGGTTGTTTTCTGCCTTCCCCAGAAAAAGCGATAAAGTTGATGCCTTCCTGGAAGTTTGTGATCATTATGCATCCATGTATCCTTGACCTCCCATTTGCCCTCAGCTGAAGATTGCTGAGACTGGAATAAAGAATAAATAATTATTTTTTTTAAGTGTGCAAGTACCTGAAATGCTCCTGCCACAAGCAGCCCCCAGAGAAAATACTGTGACAGGAAAATTTTGCATTACAGTGGATTTTATTTAATTGGCATAATTCTTCGTACAGTTTAAGCAGGGAGTAAATAATTGCAGAAGCTTAATTCTAAGTAAAGCATGGCTTATATTTGCATAAATCTTCCTTTTCTGGGATTCCACAAGTTTGTGTTCCTGCTAGTTTTATCTGTTGTCCTCAAAAGAAGACAAAATGTCCTTCCTTGTCCCTGACCTGTGTGGCTCAGCTGATGTCCCCACAGCTAAATTACATCCCCATGCAGGTCTGCCCCATCCTTTCCATGCCAAAGGCTATCTTCCCCATAAAACTAGGAAAGAAGCCAACTTCTTCCTTCTCTTTTAGATCCTTATTAACCTGAGCATCACTTAATGGTTCGGTTGTATGTTTATGCTGCATGAAGGTTAAACCACTAAAAACTCAGCTGAACGGGGCTTCGCCTGCCTGCACTGAAGCTGTGTTTGCAACTTTTTAATGACTGCAGTTTCATGTTTTGGCAACATTAATTAATAGCAGTGCTGCCAATGGAAGTGGCTATAGGTAATGATGTTCCTCTTGTTTTGTTTTGGTTTTTTTTTTTTCCTGATTATCAATCCTGAAAGACTTTTAGTTTTCTTTACTTTAAAAAATTTCTTGTCTGGACTCTCTGAAATTTCATCAAGATGAACCTTACACTATATTTTTTCAGTCTTTTTGTGAAGAGAAGATTGCTTTCTTGGGGACACAGGGACAGCCAGGCTCTTGACCCCTCTGTGGAAAGGCAGGCAGACAACAAGATCCTGGTTCACACTAAACCAGTTCTAAAAGCCGGGTCTCAGATTTATCTCTGTGGATCCAGAGGACATGGACCTGTTTAGAGCAGCTCAGGAATCTTGACTCTGACAGCCTTCAGTCTCTGTACAATGCCTGTGGTAGAGCTGATGTACTGTGTGAAATATTTTCCGATAAACCAGATCTAAACCTGAGCTGCTCAAACTCTGTCACTTGAACTGTCATCTGAAGAGAAAAACTGTTTATGTGACTTCTGTTTTGTGCCATAAATTAAAACAAGACAAAACTCAGATTCTCATAGCCAAAATGACACACAGGATTTGTAGTATTCAGTAGTAAAGAAAACTTTGTTTCCTCATTTTTCCCTGTCTTGTCTGATTCAGGAAATTCCATTTTGGAAGCTAATTATATTAAGTAGCTTAACTTCTCATAGGCCTGAGGGTGACCAAGCATATATGAGTCTAATATCCAAATTATACTCAGAGAGACAATCCATTGTGTCAGCTAGTGATCAAAGTGTGTATTTATATTTACCATGCTATATTCAAAATTATTTCATTTCAACACCTTTTATTTTTCAGCCAGAAATGATTATGTGATAAACAAACTATTTGGAACCCAAAAGAGTAGAATCATGGTAAGTATCTCTCCTTATCTCAACTTACTTACTAAGGAATGTTGAAAATCTGGGAAGTGATGACACAAAATGGTTCCTTTGGCTGCTTAAGAAAGAGAAATTATATAGGATATCTTTACTACAGATTTTATATAGGATATCTTTTACTACATTTTTGAAGAGACATATAAAGAAGAAACAATATTACAAGGAATCCTGCTGTTCCCTGTCCTCCCTGAAGTTGTCCTCCAAACACAGGCATTTTTGTATTTTTGCTTTATACTGTAAACCTTGTTTTAAACAAACAGCCCAAGGAACCGAGAGCTCTTATGGCCAGCCTTTGCTTTGTACAGTCTCTTTAAAATAACTGGGCCTCTTTTCTGAAAAAGGTTTCACATTTATAGCAGAAGGCATCAGTCTTAAACATTGCATTTCTGTGAATTCTGGGATAAAGTACTGTAAAATACCACTGGCTCTTTCTTGGCTGTTTCATGGTTAAATGAAACACCATATTTCCTAAACACATTCAGCATTTTTTTAGTCTAATAGCTAGCATTTGCCCCCAAATCCCAATTTCAGTAAGAAAAAATCAGTCAGTACAGCTCCCACCCATGAAAATCTTTTGTTGGCTAGGTTGGTATTCTTGTGCTCACATGTAGCCAGAGATGGGATTATTAATGTTGGACAGGAGAAGCTATAGAAAGATTAATGAAAAGTCTTCAAACAACCCAAAGACCTCTTGAGATATGAGCACTTCTATAAAATATTGAAGACAAATGTGAATCTTTCTTCAAACCAGCCACAGGTTTAATTCAAAATTTAATTTTTTTAATCTTATTTTGAATTGCTAAAACCAAGGATCATAGACAAAGACTCTCTAACTAGTTAAAGTTTGAAAATAGTTATGGTTATTACTCCAGCAGGCAGCACAGGGGGGAATATCATCCCCAAAATGTGTGACCGCACCACACAAGGTTCTTTGCCTTCTATTTATTTCCCAAAATAATACATATGCATAACCCCAGCACCTCCACCCCCACTTTGTATTAAAATGAGGTTATTAGTCCTTCACGCTTGTGCAATTTTTCTCTTGAGTTGGGTTGGTGCTCTCGAATTGGGTCAGTAGTCCTAGGGATGAAGTCAGGAAGGTCTTCATCACATCTCTGTGACCCTCTGGCACCATCCAAGGCCCCCTGCTTCGTGATGGATTAACACAGAGTCTAGGTGTTGGGTATTCTATTGGTTTCAACATGTTCCTATAATGGTTCACTTGCTCCACTTCTTTCTACAAATAAGCTCATAATACAATAATCAGCTTTAGCATCTAATAATCATTAACCTATCATTGGTATACCTAACCAATATGAATTGGTTCTAACCCTCAGCTAAAATCTTAACCTTTTAAAATCATGATTCAATTTGTCATCTCTGACTACAGACAGCATCTGTGGTGGTTTTTTGCTGGCTTCCCATCAGTTGTGGATGTCGGAACACTGATGCAGATTGTAGGTAGTGCCAGTCTGAGTCTCAGGTTGTGCAGAACCTCCTGTTTCCCCAACATACAGCTCTCTACCATTTCCACAACTGCATCCTTATTTTCCTCAGGAGAAATCTCACTGCTCAGTTTCCAGATGCTCCTGCAAGAGCTTCCTTGCTCCTGTTGCAGATGTGGAACTGCTTTGAGACAGTCTTTGTAGGAATGGGGAACAAAACAACACACACCTCTTTCCTTGCTCTGAAGAAGATCATTTGTTGCAACAAACTGGGCCCTTTTGTGTTCTAAACTTGACCCAAAGAAGCACTTATTGGCTGCCTGCCACTGCAGTGTCGCTGTTCGTGTGTCCCTTTACCCAGTCAGCTCTCTGAGCGCGGGATGTCCATTGTCTCCTCAACCAATCACTGTCTCACCCACAAGGCAAGCAGGTGCCAGCCATACAACCTGTTCTCTGGTTACATTACCTGGTTTTTACCTCTCTGTTAGCTGAACCTTTCCCAGAGGGCTTTCTGGTGAGCAAGAGTGAACAGGATTTCTTGTCTCCCACATTCTTCTCTTGAGATGCAGAATTATCTTGTCTTCTCTTCTGTGTTGGTGTTACATGGTGTCCTACAAGGGCTGTGTGGGTGATGTTAGAAGGCACAGAATATAGATAATGCACTTGGTTGTGTGTGAAAATCAAACTCTGAATAGCCAAACATGGCCTGGAAAGTGACTGAAGGATAATTTGAACCTAGAATAACTTGTTCATAATAATCTCTTTGACTTTCTGAAGTGACTTGGTCAATCCTTGCTTCTTACCGTAGGCCTTTTTTGGCCTCTCTACCAAGCTCAGCAGAATCATTACATCCAGTTATACTCTTCCATTTTAAGTTTACTTCATACTGTGTAAACAAGAAATACAGCTTAAAATAAAAGCCAGCTTGTATCATAGAGTGTATTCCTTTGGCAAGAAGCAAAATGGATCATGTGGTAAATTTTACAAACATGAATTCTTATCATAAAAGAAACTGAATACAGTGTTACCCCAGCCTTGGCAATGGCAGTGTCTTTTTGCAGAACAGAAAGGATGTGATAGGTAAAGCTCAGTTGTAACTGCTTATATTTTTTTTTTTTTACTTTGTGGTTTTATTTTACAGGCAGGGGGAGAGGCAGAGATGTTGGTTTCAATTCATCCCTAAAAGATAAAGTGTAGTAGATGGGAGTGGCTGAACAACAGTATGGAGAATAACGTGGAAGTGTTGAAATACAGTAAGTAAAACAACTAAATAAGTCTTAGGGATAAATCAAGGGCACCAATTTGTTTTTATGTTCTTCCAGGGAATCTTAAGCCAGTCCAGCTCTCAGTGATTTTTGCCCCGCATACAAATGAATTCATCTGTGTGTGTCCACATCCTGCCAAGTGGAAATGCAGGATGGCTGGTAAGAACCTGTCAAGCTCCCCTTCACTTCCCTTTCATGGGCCACTGAGAATGCTGTGCCTCACATTTGTTGCTGTCCCTTTTGCTAATACTGTGAGGAGCAACTCTAGTGAAATAGGCATTAACAACGGCAAGTTGACTTTCAAATGACTGTCAGACATCTGGAAACCCACAGCTTGTCTTTAATGGCAGAACAAAGACAATGCTGTGAAATCCTAAAGCTAGAGTTACAAATATGTCCCTGTCATATTGAGATACAAAACCACCACATTTGGAGCCAGGTTTGCCATCAAACTCACAGCATAGCTCAGTGTTTGAGTCACAGAGGATTTAATCCTTCAAAAGCATTATTAGTAGGAGCACAGAAAAGGGAACCTCTTACCTTCATTATAAGATGTTATAAAATAACTTCCCAGAAAAACTTGCCTTTGCTACATCCCTGGAATCTAACAAAACAAATATTTTAGTCTTTGACACAGCATGGCTTCAGCCACTGATGAGATCTGTCTGTATCTGCGTGCATAAAATGCAGTGATAGCAATGGATATGCTTTCCCAGTAGAAATTTTATCGTTTTTTTAATGCTAATTTCTTTATATTTAGCATGTGGTGCCATAAGCCTTTGTTTGGTTTACCTTAACTGTTAAACAGATACAAAATGTGTAGCAATATCTTACCTTATTCCTTAAAAAAAAAAAAAATCTCTTGGAACATTAATCTTTCCACTGACTATGTCTCCCTCCCGAGCTCAGCAGGAGGGAGTGATACCTGTGGAAAGCATTGCAGGAGTCAAACCTGCATGTTCTCAGTGTAAGCTTTACTGAGGGGTTTCTCTCATGGATATTGATTGCAAATGATGTGACTCTGGGGAAAAGGGAAAACACTGAGGAACTGGAAAATAACAAAATCTTAATTCAAGTTTTCCAGCAGTGCTCATAAGGCTGAAGAGAAGAAGAATTCCGTAAAACAACACCTAAAAGAATTATTTTATCATTTTGTTAACCCTTCTTACAGTGGACTTTTTTCCCAAACACCATAATATTTTAAAAATGCTCAAATCCCAAACAGCACGACACAACACTCCAAGGTTCATGTGGCAACAGCAAAACTTTATTTTTCACAACTCCCATTTATGTGGTTATCAAAAATCACATGCTTGATCCCTGTTGGCTAGTAACTTGTTACCAGCAGTTCACTGACCAATAGCTGTTCCCTGCAGCTCAGTTCCTCTGCCCTTCAATGCCCTTCTCCCCAAAGATGTCACTTCTTTTTGTTCATGGGTATGTATAGGCTGATCAAGTTAAGGTTGGTGGTGTCTGTGAGGCCTTCACATTTTTGAGCTGTTAAGCTATTGCATCTTTGGGGGCCCCTCTTGGGCACTCTCTTCAGGAGATGCTGAATATTTTCCAGAGAAGAATATATTTGGCGAAATACTGGTCTTTTGTTACCCCAAATGAGCTGTGCATTATGGTTAAATCCAAACAGTTTGCTCAGGGTGGGTAGGAGGAGGGAAGGGAAGAAATAGAAAAAGGATCTAAATCAACAGACCTCAAAGGAATAGTAGTGTTGCCTTTCCTTCCAGGGCAACAAATTTCCCTCTGCATGATCTAACCCTGTGCTTCTGGGTAATACAGAGTCAGTGGTAACAAGCCTGGATGTCTAGGGATTCCAACAGAGCCAAGTAGCATATTTTGAATGAAATTAAATGTACCATGGAAGACTTCCATTCCCAAAAAGAAAATACTTCAAGTGCTTAAATTTGATCTTCTTTATGTGTGCATGCAACTTTTTGCTGCTCCCACTGTCCAACTGAAAATAAACCTAGTTTTGCACAGCCAAACAGAAAAGAGAGATGTTGCTAGAAAGAGCTCACATTCTTGGATATTTTCTTAGAATAAGTTTTAAAATACCTTGCTGCTGATCTGTCTGTTCATGCTATGAAATGCCAAATATGTATGTAAAAAGGATAGCAGAGAGAGGTAAGGTTCTTTGAATATGACCTTGTTAGGGCTTCCATAAATGCCAGACTTCTAGGAAATCTTGATAAAAATGGTAGCCTTCAGTCAGCATCCTAGTTGCTCTTCTAAGAGAAAGCAGGAAGAAAATAGGAAAATGCAAATAGGAAAAAGCAAAAACAATTCTATGGCAAGTACAGAGCTGTTGAGATCATGATAAATTTTTTTTATATGCAGCACTTTGTGAATTTTATGCTATAGCTTTCAGAAAATACAGTCCCTCTCTTGCTGATTCTGTTCCATCCAAAAGGAAATAGGATTTAGTCTGTTCTTCACAAAACTAACAAAAAATGTCAGTCAGGTGTTGCACAAATAAGGATGGACACAGGCCATGTACACCAGGAACCCAAAACAAGTTTGGCCCTTTTCTGGACGCAAGGTTTGGAGAAGTCTTAAGTGTTAGTCCTTCTCTAAACACCTGAAGCATAAATGTGTCTTTCATTTTCAAACTGCAGTTATAAAAACCAAAATTCTAAGTTGTGTTATAATTAAATAACTGTAGAATATTATTGATATTCAAACAAAAGCCTAAGCCAAATTTAGGAGTAAAAATTCTTTCAGCCCATTTAAATGCAGTATAAAACATTCATTTTCATTAAAGTGGTTGTGATCATTGCAGGTTCTACCTGTCCCTAGGTATTGTGTCTTACTTCCTCTTGAACCTAAAACTGAAGCTCTTGAGGGTCAGTGGCCTCTAGGAACTGAGTTTATTTCTAAATATACACACGCTAGGACTGAACTGGCTGAAAATGTTGTTTCCCCATGTGGAACTTGGAGGGAGAAAAAATTGCTTCTCTTATGGATTTCTTTTCTCCTTTGGGATCATTCTAACAATTTGTTTTCTGTTTGGGTGGAAAAATCTATACCTGCCCTTCATCCCAGCCTTTTTTAATTCCCACATCCCCTAAGAAAGTGGTGGATCAGGAGGGCCTGGTGTGAAATGGCAGCAGAGGACAAGAAAAACACTGATTTTATCCAATACTATGATTGTGTCCCTGTGCTTGGATGTGGATGATTGGTTTGTAAGGCACACCAGAGGGAAGGTAAATCAGTAAAAGCTGTTTTCACAAGTTTGAAATTAAACACTGATAAAATACCAAAAGAAATCAGGCTTTGTCTAAAAATTTTTTCACTAACCAAAATTCAGTGGAAACCCTCTTTTTTGTTGTTTTGGGCTTTTTTTTGCTTGTGAAAAAAATTTGGGGGTTTAAATTTTTTTTTAATTGTTCTGGACATGACTTTCAAAATTGGCCATTTATTTTGATTGGGAAAAAATTCTGATGTGCCTTCAAGATAATGGTTGAGAAATGATGAGTTCCTGTGTTGTAAACATATAGATTTTTCTTGCTGTCATATTGATGTCAGATAATTTAATGACTACTCCTTCTACAGGATAGAAACACAGCCTTGGAATGAATTTCCTTTAATATCTGTCAAATGCCAATTAAAATATTTTCATTAATGCAGTAATCTCTCTTATCATATAAACTGTATTGTCTGATTCTGATAAACTTAATTAAACATCTTCATTAACTGGAAGTCTGAGGGCCTGCTGATGAGAAAAATATTTGATGAGGTATCCTTTGAGTCAATCAGCATTATTCCATTGGCAAAAAAGCCATAAACCACTAATTTGGACTAACTTGTTTACTTGAAAAAAACCCCCACCTTCCAATATTATTTATTGTATTTTAAATATTGGTTTTTTTGAGGAGAAAAAGCTGAAGAATGAGGATCTGGAAAGAGGATAGTCTAAGATTGCCTTATCCAAAAAAAGCAGTGTCTTGTAGAAAGGAAGTCTATGCTTCTTGCTTTCAGGGAAAGTACTTTCAATGTATGGTAGATGGGTAATAGTACAGGTACTTGGAATAGTATCTTGGACAAGTCACTTACTTAAATTAAGTCAAAACAACTGTAGCATTTTCATTTTCTTTTTTTTTTATCCCAGGTGAAGATCAAGTCTCTTGACTTTGTTAAATGGATGCAAATATATGTTTGCAAAACAGCAATGCTTTAGATTTTGACGACAGAAGCTGTAAGTCATATCAGCATCAGGATGAAAAGCACCCTACTCCAACTTCGTTGATCAATAAAGAAAAAATCACTGGGTTCCAAGGTAAAAGAGGAATCCTTGAGGCATCTAGTTACACATAGGAAAATAATGTCCTGTGGCTCAATTCCTTTGATTTTCCAATATGCACCTATGCAAAAACCAGAATAATATTTACTTTCATTGGCTTCGTTGCTCTTAATGTTCTGACTGTAACACTTGATGTGTGTTCTTTAAATATTGTATCTCCCTTGTTTAAAATCCAGCCTCGGGTTTGGAGGCATACAGGTTGAAATTCACTTCCATTTATTATGCAGAAGAGATCTCTGGTAATAGATCTATTCGAGGGTCTAAACATACATTGCATAGACAAGTGACAAAAAGCATAGAAGATGGAGGGTTAAGTGATGATATGAGCAGAAACTGAGCTCAAAATTGAAGCTGTTATAAATTGAGAAAACTACATAGCTCCAAGGTGTTTTAAGACTTGAAAGCTATTAATTCTGTAATAGTTACCTGGGTAGGTTGTATTAAAATAAAGCTGAGGGTTAACTGAAGCTAACATTTTATAGGTGCATGTTTAATTAAATTGTATGTTTTATCTGTAGTAATAAAATATGAGACTCATCTGAGTTAACACAGTTTTACAGTTTGAAGGTCTGAACCATCTCCAGCATCTCTGTGCAGGGCTGTTTGGTATATGAGCCAGAACAGCCATTCAGGAAAAGTCCTATTCTCTGAACCTTTCCATTTTTAGCTAGAAAGCTGTTCTGCTCATCATGCTGGTGTTGCATTAAACAAGTAAATAGAACAGCTTCCTGTTCTGGAATGAAATGAACTTATGAACTCAAAAGGAAATTCTCTTAATCATCAGAGAGCACTCAGCTTTGCATGTGATTTAAATTTAAAAGCACCAGCACAGGATAGTACTACAAAAACTAGTCCTTGAAGCCAGGCAGAAAGACATACCACAGTTTCCTATTGATGCTGGAGGACACTTTTACATAAGGCATCATTACTTGATAAACCCTTATAAACCACCTGCACTGTTCTTATAGTGGTTGCTTCTAGTCTTTGTTGACAGTGAAAAATCTTTCGTATTTCTCCCTACTACAACAGACTACTGAGTGTTTGATTTCAGATATAACTCCAGAAAAGGCCTGATGCAGTATGAGCTGTATGTCCTACTGCTTCAGTTTTGTCTCCAGAGGAAATGAACTTGCTTGATGTGTACTTTTAGACTATGATTTTACAAACTGAATGTCCAGAACTTTGTAAGGAAAACTGATGAACTAACTGGTCACTTCTCCCTTACCATATCACAGCACTTGAATCTTACTATTTTTGAAAACTAAAAGGGCTTCAATCTAGTTCCCACTCAAACCAGTGCAGAAACCCCTCCAGCAGATAATGAGGTTATCTCCATTTGGCAAGGGATTTTGCCAAAACATCTGGATTCAGCTCTGCAAGCATTCCAGTGGCATTGCTGTGTTTAAGAGGAGACTGGGAAGCTGTGTGCAGTGTCACTGTTGTGCTTGTCCTGTACACTGCAGGACCTGAGCTGGCAGACATCTGCCAGACCATGTCTACTAGTCCTTGCTCAGGCAGAGAGAAAGGTTTAAAACCAAGGCATCCTCTGGCTGGTAGTTATATTACATGGATGCCAGTGCTGTGCCTGTCCATGCTGCATGGCAGAGAGCTGGGATGCACCAAGACATCTAAATGTTTAGAAGAGGCTGGAGTTTGGCTTTGTTTTGCTTGTGCAGAAATGAATCAGTACTTCTGAGCAGATTCAGCTCACTGTCCATCTATCCTGGCAAATTACTGTGATGCATCTCCCAAGCTCTGGCAACAGGAACTCTATTAAACTTTTAAGATAGACTCATACATGGTCACTTAGCCAAAGTTGTGTGTATAAGGAATGATCTAGACAAAACTGAAACAGATCAGCTGAAATTGGGCACAAAATTTCTTTGCAGTACTTTATTGTCCATGAAAATTCAGAAAGATTTTCATGTCCATGTCTACTGAGGTCCAAGATGATTTATAGAGAAAAGTGATCTGAAATGATATAATCTAATTTTCTCAAAAGTGTTTGCTGTATTTTGGCTGTTCTTTGATTGAGCTGGGAGAGAAGAAGGAAATAAATTTCTTTGTTTCTATTGCTATCTTATAATGAATCTTCCAGCTAAATGGATTTGCAGAATTCATGTAGCTGCTCTGTTCCCTAGAAGCCAGTGGAGCCAACAAAAACCTCTGCAGAAAGAAATCAGTACCTGTGCCCTGGAGATCATCATTGATTAGCAATGGTATTGATTTGTGCTCATAAAAGGGCAGAACACATCTATCATACAGATAAACAATCTGTTCTTTAAAATACTGCTTGTAGGTGTGAAAGATTGCTGAGGATTGTTTTGGAAAGCTTGGACAAGCATCTCTAGCCGAAACATAAGCCTGAACTCTCTAAAATACAAGTTTCTGTTGCCTAGCAAACAGTGTTTACTGCATAGGTATAAAAACATGTAACACTTCACGTTTGATTGTAATATTGAGTGGAAAAGTACCTTTTTATTCTAAGGTTATTAGCCTCAGCTAAACAAATCAAAAAGGGACTTTTAAACAACTACATTTTATTAGCAAGCAATACCTTGCACAATCATTCCCAAGAGAAATAGCATTATACTGGTGAAAGGAAGTCATGAATCATTCAAGGCTTGGTCCTTGACTGGAAATTCCCTTTGAGCAATGACAGTATTCTTTCTTCTCTCTGTAATAGCACCCTGGATTTGAATTTGAGACTGTAATACATACCTGTTATAATGCACTGCGTGCACATTTATTTGGCAAATTTGTATCTGGGATTCATTTTTCTGTGTTTAGTTTGCACCCCAGAAGAAGAGAGGAAGATTATTGGATAATCTGGAGGGTCTTCCCCCAGCAGCCGGAGTTACCACGCCTCTAGGGGAAGTAGTTTAGAGTCTATTGGAAGAGGAAATCTTCCCTCTGCCGATAGGCTGCCAGTACAATCACCCCAATGATGGAACCCTTCTCCATTTCCTACAGGGTTGCCTAGCAACAGAGCCCTTCTCCGTGCAGGTGCTGCCATGTGCTGCTGCCGCCAAGGCATGTGCAGCCCGTCTGGTACTTTTCCATTCCTAATCAAATACCAGATTCAAAACCAACAGTTCAAGAAATGAAACTAAACAATGTTGAGCATTATTATTTCGGAATTAAATTGGTTCCTCACAGACTGTGAGCAGATGCTGTTCTTTTCTGTGGGTTTATTCAAGTGCATGGAGTTATGCACTTTTTTAGATGCTTTCCTGGATCAAAACCCTGAGATTATATTCTTTTGATTGACTTAGCCATCTTCTATTTTTCTCCAGTCTTCCACACCAAAATTACTGGTGATGATTTGCTCTGTGGTATCTCAACAACCAGAAACGTTGCGGCGTATCTTTGGATGCTGCTACAAATGCCAAAAGTGGCAAAACAAAGTTATTCCACAGTGCTTTATGTTGGCATTTTCACTTGTATTAACAAAACCTCATTCTTTTTGTGAACTGTTTTTGTTTTTTATTTATTTTTGTATGTCCAACTTTTATCATCCCAGCAATATATTATTTCCAAAGTTTCATCCAACTGACTGAAGGTGGGTACGTTCAAAGCAATGATTTCAAAAGATTCATTAGTTATGAAATATATTCACTCCTCTTGGCTTGTTTCTGTTTCTCTGTTCACTTCTGTTATTTAGCTCAGCACAGCACTTGCTTCACTGTGAACTCAGTCTGTCCTAAAGAAAAAAACAGAATCATGCTAAATCATGGTATCTCAACAACACTGAGAGATAATATATTCAGTTTGTTATGCCTGTGACAGTGTCTGGGTCAACAGAACTGCCAGGGCCCATAAAACTCATTTGTTGCTACCAATTTATTGGCATGAATCTATCATATCTTTCTGTGATATCTACTGGTTCATGCCAACATTAACTTTCTTTGATTTTAACTCTCCGTATGTGCCTGGGCAACTTTTGGAAGTGGATATTTTGCTTGTTGTATTTATGTTGTCTTATGTGGGGGTTTTGGGGTTGAGGGGTTTTTTGTTTGTTGGCTGTATTTTTTTATTTTACGAAATTTTGGTACAAGATGGTCTTCAAATATGGTGTTCTGGAAAAGGAAAGCTTTAATCAGGTTCATAAACTCCTTTTCTTTTTGAATATTGAGATTTATGTGGACTTGAGCCTATAAAGATATACCCCAATATTTTTTTACTTGAAAAGCTATGTTTAGATGTCAATACTTCAGACAGGGTTGGGTTGGTTTTTTTTTATTTTGAAAAAAGATCATGAATCTCCTACTATGATGACACACAGCTCTTTATAGTACAAAACATAACCAGCCACTTTCAATTATTATATGACATGATGATTTAATTCCTAACACAATTTACTTAAATTGTAGTTTTTGGCAAGAGATGAAAAGTGAAGAGTTTCTATTAAATTTCATCCTGACTCAATAACAGATTGTATTGTAGATCTAGTTATGCAGTAGTTCCAATCTCTGTTCATAACTTACTGCACCTTATAGGAGACATTAGGAAAGAATGCCCAGAAAAAGACTGAAAAGCTCTTGATGATATGGCCAGAGATGACAGGCATCAATAAACTATTTGATTTGTGATGGAGAGGCTTTACATAGCACTACTTCCTAGTCATCAGAGGTCAGGAAACACATCCACTTCTTGTTCCAGTGACACTTCTGAGAGGAAACAAACAACCTTTAGTGAAAGATGCCTTTTTCTTCTCATCTGCTGTGCTATTTTCCTTTAGATAAATGACAAACACAAAATGTCATAATTTCTGCAAGCTGCAAACTGTGCAAGCACTGTGGAGATTTTAGGAATGAATTTTGTGTGTGAATGAGCTACTGGTTGCTATACAGTAATGAAGTCAGGGTAACTTTTGCACTTGGAATAAAGTCTTACCATTCTCTGAAAAATCTCCATTAACAAATTTAGACGAGCCCCTGAGATCTGTGTCTCCTGCCTAAACACAGGGGTACTCATGCAGCAGAATGCTCTGAGAATGAAGCAGGTCCACAGAGTTCTACTCCAACCTTGAGGAACACTAAGGTAACTTTTAGGATATACTGACTTAAAGGACAAGTTCTTGAACTTGACAAAATATTCTGTGGAAAGTCAGCCTCAAAACTGCATCAATATTCATATCTCACTCTCATATTTCCTTATTGGAAGAAGTTGTCTGTTCTGGAGTTTCAACTAGGACAGTTTCAATCTGACTTAAGTCAACTTTAGACTGATCACAGGGGAGAAATGTTCCACATTAAGTACTAGATGTGAGGCTTTCTGTACTTTGGCATTAGATATGAATTACTAGCAATAAGCTAACAGCATTATTGGCTCTCTTTTTTTTTTTACATGTTTTTTTACAACATGCAAAAAACAAAGCAAAAAAATCCCCACCCTTTACAAAACTAGCTCCATTCTAAAGACCTGGATTTTTGAATAAGCTTTACTGATTTTCTGAGAACATACGTACAACCCAAGATGCTCAGAAGGTGCAGTCATCAAGTCCTGACTGCCATAGGAAGATAAGCTTATCACATCATTAGTTCTAGCTCCTCTTTTCTTGACTTCCTGGTTTTTAAAAAGACCAATTTAAAGAAAAGAAGAAAAAGGAGGTGCCACTTTGGTTGGCAAATCGGTAAAGGATGTACTTAAATCTGAATTGGATAATATAACAAAATACATCAAAGATTTCAAACCTCTAATTAAAAAAAAAAGTCTTAACACATACTAGACTTCAATGAGTTTGAAAGTTTGAATAAACTTCTACCTACTTTCCAAGAGCAGTGTCACATAAGTCCTTCTTCCCACACTGCACTGCTGCTCAAAACTGAGCCTTCAAGAATTCAAGAGCTAAATTTGCAGCTGATAAGGCTCCTGACCTTTTATATCAGCTTGTCTTCTAGCCCACTAGATCTCTTGTCCACAGGGATGCACAATGGAGCAAGAATGCAAGATGAGCCTTCAGTAATTAAAGGCCTCTGGAAGTGCAGTGAGGTCAGAAAGACCTAAAGGAACCAAAACTGAGCAGGCTTAAAATACCAAAAAGCAGTATTCCCAGATCTTGCCATGAACTTTGCTAACTTCTGCAGTAGTCAGGCTGTGAGCGTACAAAGTACTAAAGTAAGGCTGTTTGAGGCACACCAGCAGCCTTCCTGTAGTCAGTGGGATTCGTGTGTTAAATACTGATTACTGTAAATGTTGTGCTGGTTCAGAGCCGACAGATGTTTGCTTGTCATAAAGGGTTGTTCCTTCAAAGAAAGGACCACATTTAATGGGAGAAGAAAAAGTTGTCTTAGGGAAAATGGGAAGTAGATTTCTACTTCTACTAAATTTAGAACATTATGTTTTGTATGGTGTTGGCTGATAAATTTATTTCTTTCAGTGGTGGTGGGCTGCCTGGGACTAACTCAGAGATGGCTCAGTGCTCATCTGCACACTAGAAGTGTGAAATTCCATTAGTAAGGAGTTGGTGGTGTCTAATGACCTTAGAAAACCTGGAGCTGTGTCACCTGAGGCAATGGAGCTGTTTTCCATCCATTCCTGCCATAAATGAAAGCAAAAATTATTAAAGTTTGCCTGAGATTTTCTTGGGTTTTTGTTTTCTAGTATAGTAACTATATTTAACTCCAACTTTTAAAATTAAAAGCCTGATCTTTTCTATTCCTATTTCTACTAACAGTGCCTATTCATTTACATAGATATACAGATGGAAAGCTATTTTCAGAATGTTCAGCATTGGCTCATATTCTGTAGAAGTGAGCAGTATAACTCCTACTGATTTTTACTTGGGAGTAGAACTATGTCAACCCTGAACAGTTTTGAAAAGCACAATTTAAGCATCATTTTAACTAAATGCTACCCAGATACAATCCTGAAGAAATGAATTCAAAATATTTATTTTAAAATGTCACCATATTTTCAGTCTTTGTTTTCTACTTAATGTTTGCCCAAAGACGAAGAATAAGTCAAATGCTTCCTATGGATACCACTGCTTAATTCAAGCTGCTGCTGTGGCATGCTTACCTGAAATGCACTGGAAACATACCAGCTTTTCACACCCTTGCTGCTATACATAACTCCTTTCCTTTTTTTAAATTTTCCTTTTTTCTTTTTTAGAGAGCAGGAATCTGAAAGAATTTAGATAATTTTTGTTTGAGCAGGGTACTTCTAACATCTGACTAAAACAGTATATGATGCAGTTATGCAAGAACAGAAGAATCATCCTTATGATGATGGTAATTCTCATTTATATCTATATATATTCTATGTCAATATCTATATGTACATTCTATGTCAATATCCATATATACACGTGTATTTTTGTAATTCAAGCACACTGCTTTTTAACATCTCTTTCCTGCCAGATGCTGGTGTGAATAGTGAGTTCCATGATAATTTAAGCTTAGGTTGAGCCCACGATGAGCAATTGAAGCATAGTTTGAGATGACTGCACAAAGTTCACCAAAGCAGATGGCTATGGAATTGCACCAGAATATCTTCAGTATTTCTTGATGTGAACTGGAGATTGTAGAATTGTTGCTTTCAAATCCTGTGTGGTATCTGCTTTTGTTGATCACAATGAGACATGGATCATCATGGGTTCATGTAAAAAGAGCAATAAATTACTTGCTTTCTTAAATTTTTTTCATAAGGTCAGTGATGGTTCAGTCAGTTTTGAATCTCACCAGTGCTGCTGCAATGCTAGTAGCTTGCTTCCAGCATCTCACATGATTAATGGGAGTCCAGGTTGTTTTTCTCATCTAGACATATAGTGACATCAATAACTGCCTTAACAGAGCTACATAGCTATAAAATACACCACAGTGAGTGTATCATGTCATATATATTTATGTAAGTGTATATGATATATACATTTAGTATTATTAGGTATAGAAATTATTTCTGGGTATAGATATGATATTTAAGTGCCAGGAGGAGGGGGAAGGAATAGTTTAACACTGTGACAGTAACAGCTGTACTACATTTGTTGTAAAAAGCATAAGAAGTCAAATAGAACAACTTTGGTATTGCACCTACTAATGTTGGATTTATCTGCTTAATTTCCTTCTTTTTTTTTCCTTTGAGATTTTAGAGGCTGAACACCAGTATTTATATCTGTCTATTGTTTTTAATATATTTAGGTTTATAGCCATAGTTTAGTAGGCATAATGCAAAGCTAATATGTTAGAAATATTTGTACATTATACTTAGAGATGCTGCTAATTTTTCATTAGTTTTCTCAGCCATAAGAATGTCTCTGTTCCATTTTTCTCCAAAAACTGAACTTGTAGTTTTCTTGAATTTGCTGTGTTCCAAACTCTAAGAAAATGACAGATATATTTGTGACCTCAGTTGTGCTATATAACCTTCTGGCAATTTTCCAAAATGTGGTGGTTTGGTTTTTTTTTAATTTGAAAAAAATTAGAGACTCAATTTGGGGCAACGAGTATATACGCAAAATGTTATCAGGTGATGTATTTGAAATAACCTTAGTGATTTCAGAGTCTGTTGGCTTTAAATGAAATGAAGTCAACTTCAAACAAATTGCTTTTCAAAATAGAACTTAGCGAGATTTAAGTGGATGTTGGCTTTTACAGCTCCATCTGGCTTGCTCTGTGATTCTGTAGTGCAGTAGCTCACAATAAACTGCACCTGGAGCCAGGGAAATCTGTTTTGTACAGCAATAGGCTTTCATAAGCAGGTGTCAGAATATGTTCCCTCTACAGCACCATGTTGATATTCTGGAAAAAGTGGATGAGTCTTGAAATGTCTGACACGACACTGATCCTCATTAGCTCTGCATAGTTCTGTGCTGATATAAAAGCAGCTGCATTGTTGTGGTCTGTGGTGGTGGTAGGCACAACCTTCCCTGAGTGCATCTTGTGCCAACAGGTGGGAGCCAGGAGAGCAGCAGCGCACACGCACACACACACAGAGCAGCTCAGCAGTGAAGGCACAGGAGGGTCCAGGCATGGAATTCCAACCTGCTTTATTGCAGGCGAGGCTGAAGGAGTCCAGGGGCCAAAGACAAACGAGGGTCCAGGGTATAAATACAGGAAAAGAGGGGGCGGAGAAGAGCATCAGGGATCCAATGATCTGAGGGCAAAGGGGCGGGACCAATAGGGAATGCCAGGGTGGATGGGCAGGTTACACAAACCAACGGCAAGACAGGGAAAGGAAAACTCGCTAGAATGTGAACACATAAGGGTAGAAGGGGTAGGGAAGGCCAATGGGGGAGGACAGAACTGGGACAAATTAACATAGTGTTGCAGAGCGCCATGGGCGAAGCTTCTTTCCTCGCCCTGAGCTCTGAGGAATGCCCAGAGCCTAACTTGCATCTCTCCAGGGCATCACCATCCCCCTCTCCCCAGAAGGCTCCCAGGCCTCCACGCTATATCACTTACAATGTTTCACTAGTAGCTTGTTAAAAATGCAAAGAATAATGTCAGCATCTCTGTTATGATGAATACCTTGAAATTCCTACTGCTGGATGTCTGAAGGAACACACCTAGAGTTGCACAGGTGCTGGGTGCTGGTGTCCCAGCTTCCAGCCCTCCTGCCCTGTTGGCCACTGGGGCTGAACAGAGTGTGTACAAGCCCTCTGCAGCCTCTAAGAGCAGGTTATGACAGGGGATCTGATGACAGGAGCCTGACCTTAGCTTACTAGTATGCCGAGTCTAGTTTTAGAGCCTTTTTTGGTGGAACCAACCTTGTGCCTACCATTTGTCTCACAAATCCTGCCAAGCGAGAAGGAAATTTCACCTACTCTCCTGCTTTCAGTATGTTTTTGTGTCTCTATAAGTCAGGAAACAGTATGTCAGATTATTTTCTGTGTAAAAGAATGAGGCAGATGTATGCCAAATCAACTTGAACAAATATTTTGAAACCCTTGTGCTGAGAGAGATTGCAGGGTGATTACAAAACATGGAGGCTCTAAGGATGACACTGTTTTTGTGTACAGAACAGGCTGTGATTCTTCATTGCTACTTCCCTTCCCCCTTTTTTGCACCCAAAACCATCCATTACAAAGCTCCTGCAGTCACTGATTTATGTGCTTGTGATCAAACTTTCATGCTTCTAATACTGTATTTTATAAAAGATGGTTGTGATTTCTAGATGTCTGTTCCTGTGCTGTTGTGAAGTTTCTTTACTGTGCTCCTGGCCTCATCAATGATTTTAGTCTTACTATGAGACTCTACAGAAATTTTTTTCTCTTAGAAAAGTTAATTTACATTTTGATGATTGCCTAATCTGCATTACTGCATTATGCACTATTCTTTGGGGTAACAGTCTATGATAGCAAAATCCTGATTGCTACCCTACAGCCCATTTTTGAGGGTCCCATGAGATTATATGAGTCCTTGTCCAAGAACAATATCAACTGTCTCACCAAGTGATCTGATCTGTACTTTCTAATGTGTGCATATAAGGCCAGGTACATTATTTTGAACTCATTCTTTGAGCACCAGCTTAAAGATGAGAAAATGCCTCATGTTCCATATTTGCATGTGAATTTCTGAGTACACTGAGTCAGCTTGCCTGGCAAATGTTAATGATGGCTACGGGGAGGGTCCATAGAAGGACTCAGCAAATGCTGCGATATTCTGAGGCTTCCTTCTTCTCCTCTTCCTTCTGCCTTCTTACATTCTGTTTTGCAATATAAATTTGCTTCAGGTTGATAACGATGGGAGGCATTTGCAATCTCTATAGCATGCTGAAATATAGAAAGCCAACAAGAAGCAGTACTTTTAATTTAAAACAAGTATGTTTCTTTTCTTTTCAGGTCTACCACTTGGCTTGAACTATAGATCTTCAGGAAAAAACCTACCAGAATTTTGCAATACAAATGAAGGGAGAATTATTTTTCTTTCCGTTTTGTTTCCCTTTTAATAACAACCTCACATACACAAACACTGCACAGGCTGCCCCATGACACTGTTTCAGTCTCCTAATGTGACTTTACAAACAGCATGCTAAGAGAATTACAGATGCACACTTTAGCCTCTGCCTCCTGCTCTTCCCACCTCAAATGCTGCTGCAGCTCAGCACTGGGAATGCAGACAAACTATTGCTGTGGAGGGTGATGGCAATTGTCAGAGTGAAAGCCTCAGTTGTGTACAGAGTGAGCACATGGGGCTACAGCAGCATCACCATTTATAGCTGCCACTGTACTCCACTGGAACCACAGACTGTCAGGCAATGCCTGTAGTCTTTCAAGCAGCTGTGTTGGGAGTGAAGAGACAGAAAGTTGTGGCACCTACATACCTCACTGCTGCTGAAATAATTGAACCCATGCAACAATGTATTGAGGTGGGTGGTTTTTGTCCACATTTGAAGTTCAGGCATATGGCTTAAGAGACCTTCTTGCTGAATTTTGGTGGAGCTGTGTTCCAGATGAATTTCATAATGTAAAGGTCTCAGGCTTCACTTCCTCTGAAGAGTCTCTGTTGACCACTTCAGATTTCCACAGCCTTCAGAAAACTACTATGTTTTTTCCTCACAGACATTTGAGGAAAGGCTAAATCATGTGATAAGTCTCCTGTAGGGGAGTTGAAGAATGGGAATGCCTTTCTTGAAGTTCCTTGACAGATTCTCTGTATTATGTAGGGTCTGCTACTGTTTTTGAATTTATTTATTTAATGTCTATTGCAATCTAGCTGTGTCTTTCAAAATTGAGTCAAGCATTGTATTTCTAGGGACAGGTGAGAGAATTGGTTTTTGAGCATCCCAACCTGCTGTGGTAGCAATTAAGCAGGTGTTTTATGGTCTGAGACATGATGCTGAAAGAATCAAAATAGCAGTGTAGTCTCTCCTTCCGTACAAATGTCTTCAGTAAACTGAACTCAGAATCTAAGAAATATTTTGTGTTTATAGATCTATACATACATATACATCTGATAAATTACCTTATTTTTATTTTTGTTCCAAGACAGTGTGGAAACAAAGTACGGTGTCTGACTTTGTACAGACAGCTTTTTCCTTAAATAACTTTACAGCTTCCAAGTGGAGTTGGTTAATTTATTGGCAGCACTCTTGTACAAAGCGTATAAGAAAAATTAGGTGTGTATTAACAGGTTCTATCTCAGACTATGAAAGTATCTAAAGACAAGAGTCTAAAAGCTGAGGGGAATGTTTGTGGACTCCTGGTTTGGGGGGCTGGGCAAGACAGATGACAGCAGGACAGCTCTGAGCAAAGCTACCTAGGAGCTAGATCTCCTGGAGACAACCTGGACAAACCTTGAGAGCTGTGTCTGTGGACAGTTGGGTAAAGTATTGCAGTGTGAGAAACAATCCTCACTTTAAAAATTTAAAAAGGTTTATTAAGACCTTATCAGAATACAGCAGAAGATTGAATAAGGAAAAATACAGTGCCAGGAGCAAAGGATTCAACTACCACGTGCTCGTCTACAAAATGGATGCTCCACCTTTTCTACCTCTAGCCCCTCCCAAAGTCTTGTTAATCGACTCTTTCTTCACTGTCCAGTGGTGGAGATCACTTTCTTACATCTGGATTGGAGGTCAGGTGTTGCCATAGTGACAAGCCGACCCTCCTAAATGCCCCGAGTACTAAGGCCATCCCCTGATAACAATGCAAGGGGGAGGGAAACATAACTATACATCTACAAAACTTCTCTTAACATATATGTAATATACACCCCTTAATTGTGAGAGTCAACCATTGCATTATTCATCTATAACATCGGGAATCACAGGAAGGGATAAAAAACAAAGTAAATCTTTGATAGTAAAAAAAAAATTACTTAATGACTTTTAAATAGTATTAAAAAGCTTACTAGTGCACTCAGATATTGAGAGAAATCAAAGACAATGTAGGATTCCCCTATTTTTGCTAAGCGTGACTGATTTGGGATATTCACACCAGAAACTGCAATATTATTTTATCTGGGAAGACAAATCACAGTAGAACAGGCTGCTGAAAAGATGCTGAGAGAACCATAACCATCTCATCTGGTGGCTTCCATAACTGTAAATGCAAAAAGCACATCATGACTTTCAGTTAGAGGGTGTCATGGTGGGCAGAGTCTTTGGGGGTGCCGCAGCCTTCCTCAAGAGAAGAGTCCTGAAAAGAACACCCTCTTGGGTGCACAGGCACAACCCATTTACAGTGAGTGCAGATCCACTCTCAGGAGATGCGTAGGCAAGAAACAAGAGCCTTTTATGGTGATCCACAGAAAACAAGCCTTTATTGTGAGCAGGGGCATGCTGTTAAGGGTGCCAGGGACAAGAGCTCCAAGAATCAGAGGGAAAGCAGGGGTTTATACAGGAATAGCAAGGGGCAGGGCAGAACACTGGAAGGAATAGATTGAGAGCACGGGGATGGAGCAAAGAGGAGGGACCAATGGGGTACAAAGACTCAACATAGGGAAGCATAGCACTCTGGGGGCAATCTTTTAGCACAGAGGTTATGGTTTAGGGGTTGGTTCTCCAAGGGAGTGCAGCAAGCCTTTCCTTGGCCAGTTTTCCAGCCTCCACAAGAGGGGAGCAATCATTTTGCTCTGGGGTTCCCTTAGAATTAGATGCTCTCCAGGATTTGCTTTAATCATTCAGAAATGTTCATTGTTCTGTAAGCAATGCCAAACATGACCTGCTTGAAAAGAAATTGGCTTGGTTTACTGTAGGTTGGCTTTTTTATTTTCTGGGAGAAGCATGTTAGTATTGAGTGGTTTGCATATAGGATGGTGAGTTAAAACAGCTGCAGAAAGCCTGCACCTGCGGTACTTCACTAGTAAATAAACCACACAAGCATGAGGCCAAAAATATCTAGGAAGATTCTGTGCATGCAGTGTGGAAAAAAAAATGAATAGATATTAAACTCTGATTCTGCTAGGAATATTTGCATTATGTAGTGATTAGGTAAATAAAATCAGGTGTTCAGAATCAAATGAAGAAGCAGATACCATAAAGATTTCCCCTTTATTGACACGATCAGCAAACACAATAGCTTATGTCAAAAGGAGAAGCCAGTATAGCACCATATTTGTTTGATATGGAGTGATGCCCATATATGTTCACATCCTAATCACTGGAGCAATTACTGTTTTTCTCATTTAATTTCCTTGGCTGAACATGCCTGGGATTTTGGACTGTGATTTCGTTATTCACTTTGCTCTGCCATTTGTAGCTGCTCCAGCAGATATCATCAATGCCTAATACTACTGTGCTATACAGAACAAATAATTTGCATTTGAGAAGGTCTCTGTGGCTACTGGCTACTTAACTGTGTACTGCATCTGTAAAAGCCACAGTTAAAGATGCTTTGCAGAATTCAGACAATGATACGACTGTTCACTATTTTAAATCATATCTGCACCTATTGCTGTGGCTATCAGCATGTACTCGTGTGGGGCTGATTATGTACAATCTCTCTTTTCTTATTTTGGATTAATATTTAGACAGTCTTTTGCTAAGGGCTGCGGGCTGACTCCAAAGGAAAAAAAGTGTCTCTAGAGGACACTTGCATGATAGTGAAGAGATTAGTTATACCTGCAGTGGTTCAAGTTGCAGCATAAATCCAAATGGTTTTCCATTAAAATTTATGTTGTGCATTTGAAAACACAAATTCCTCCTGGAGCTGTCTGAAATAAATTTGGTTATTGTCCTGCATTACAGGAGAGTGTCAATGTGGGGTATAACCAAATTCTGTATTACTACACCATTTCTGACAAACTTAATGATGGCTTGTTTGTAGTACCTGCCCAGGTTGCATTTCCAACCCCGCAAGCCACAAGCTGGGTGTTAAATAAGAGGCAAACCCTTCGAGGCAGGGAAGTGTTTCTTTGTCTTCAATGACTCAGCCATGATAACTCCCTCCAGGGAAGCACCAGCATAGTTACATCCATCCTGAGGGGGTCATCTCAGCTAATGAGCCACGATGGTTCAACTGCACCATCATAAAGGGCAGCACTCTAAAGACTTAGAACATCAAGAACTCACAAAAATATCCTCTGACTCACATGATTACATCATTCCATTGTAAAGTTCCCCACCCTGGGGGAGGTACTGAACATTCCCACCTGAGCCTCATCATATATAATTGGGGACTTGGGATGCTATCAGCACCGCCCTTGGATGGATCCAGAGAATGACCAGGACTTCCACAGGATGGCTGCTTTCAACTCCAACCATCACTTCAACAGGACTGCATCCACCACTTGATAGGACTGTGACCATCACCCTGACCAACAGGGTGCCAGGTTTACTCTGACTTTGTGGGTTTAAGCCAGATTCTGTGTAGAATCTGCATTTTATTATAATCTGCATTTTATTATACTGCATTTTATTATAATCTGCATTTTATTTAACACTGTTAAATCTCTCTATTAAGTTGTGACTTAAACCTGAAATCTCTCTCAAGGTAATTATGTGGGGTTCATTTCTCCCTCTGCTTTACTTTCAAACCAGCACAGTAATTTATGCTGTACTAGTTTTCAGAGTACAGAAAAACTCCTTAACTGGGACTAATACAGAAAGTGTCAGCTCAGTAGGATCTGAGTCCTTAGCTTCCATAGGTTCATTCAGAAATACTAACCCCAGTGCTTTCATCTGTTCCATATGTGAATCAGAAAAACCCAGGCAAACAGTATTATCCCCTGCAAAGAAAATGGAGAGCACTGAAGTGGAGCAACTTCAGAAGGAGACAGTGAGTCAGCATTGAAGACTGGACCAAAAAATCAAGTTTGCCAACTCAGACCCCTCTTCTCAGAGATGAGAACAAATGGAGAAATCATCTCCATGAAAGCAGTAGCTGCAGCATTGTTCCGAAATAATCTGAGGAAGTATCTCTCATACAAATAAAATATAGCTGACAAATGCAGTAATAACTTCTATTTTGTTCGTGTGAATGAAACTAACCTCCAGCATCAGAAATTCAGTGAATGGCAGGTAAATGGCAGGCATTATGTAGAACTATTTGTTCATATTCTGAGATATCTGGCAACGTTGTAATTGTGTCCCAGCCACAGACTGCCTGTCCCTCTTCAGAAATCACAGACAAATTCTGCTCTCTAATTCATTGGGTTATGAAGCAGGCTGAGGTGGTTTATTACCTTTTGTAGAGTAGTATCAGCATCTGTGGTTAAGGTCCACTTGCTTCATGAGTATTTAATGAGAAAGGGAATGGCTGAACAATGTTTGCGTATAGCTAATATATTAAAATGACAAGGCTGTAAAATATTATTAGACATGACTTGTGGAAAAAAAATACACAGGCAGAGCATTGAAGTGGCCAAAAAACCCCCCCCAAAACCATGACATGCATGTTTGCTCATCACTGAATAAAAAAGCTCAGGAGTTTAAGGCAAAATCATGTCTGGGTATAGTTTGGAATTGTTTGCATTGTATTAAATTTGAATGTAAGCGCTATAATTTTGTGATCCAACCTGTGTTTCCTTCTTCTCCAGGAAGACGATTTCCATTGTTGGCTCTGCTGTGAGGCAGTAGTGGGCTTTGTTGCACTCCAGCTATGACAGCTTCTGAGGTCTGGTAAGAATATATTTCTATACTAAAATGACAAGCAGAGAAAGAATGGGAAAAAGTGTATTGGACCTTCTGTACAGATCCTGAAAATGACAAAGAGTAGAAAATAGGACACAGTCCTTGTTCTTTTCTCTATCAGCAGGTCATCACCAAATTCTGTAGACCTTACGAACAGCTTTGAAAATATCTTTACCTATGACCTTTCAGTGGGTAACTTCCTGAAATATTAAGCAAACATTGTCACTGTCTTTTGGATATATCCACTGGTGTTTAGTTGCTGTAAATGGAAATACCTATTTCACAGAGGTCTCCTGGTCCCTTTGACTTTTCCCCATCTTGTCACTGGAGTCTTTCCTGCTTTCCTTGAAGGTGTGCAATCCCATGGATCTGCCCCACTCCTAGCCATAGGCAAAAGGAACCTCCAGCCTTCCTGCACTCCTGTTGTGACAAAAAAAGCAGGCTTCGCTGATCCAGAGAAGCAGCAGTTGAAATAGTCTTTGATTTTAGAACTAGGAAGAAGTGATTACAGAGAGGTACCAAACTAACCTATAATAAAAGAGCTACATGAATCTATTTTAGTTTTCTATCCATCCCTTTTTTTCCCCAGAAACTTGCAAAGAGTTTCCTTCTGACTGCCTCCATTGTTTCAGGGAAGAATTGTTTTTGACTGACCTCTATAAGCTTTAACAGGATGTTGCTTATTTGCAGCCGTGGAGTTGCTTTTCCAATGTCTGAGTTTAAAAGCCAACTGGTTAGAAAATTTGCACAGCAAATCCTTTGTAACCCCTCAAAGCTATGTGATCATTATCCTAAAAAGCAGAAAACTGTGTTAAATTATTACAGCTAAGCCTGCCATTTTACTAATTTCAATGTACAGTTGTGTCACTGGTGTGTTTCGGAAGCTCAGCTGTTATCTGCCTGTCAGAGATCTGTTAAATTCATCAAGCGTGACTCAAGAAATTCCCCAAAAGCCTCCATACATTGCCAGTTCATAAGCTTGTATGAGAAGATTTATGTTTGTATGAGAACAGTCTTCTAACTCTAGGGCCTGGTGTAGGGGTGAAATGCCATACAGTCCCTCACTGCATGTTGCAGCCCACCTGGCAGGCAACCTGGATTCACCTGCAAATCATCCTTCCACATCTGGACATAACTTTGTCCAAGAATCTCAGTGGACTGCAGTTGTGACTTCAAGGGAAGATGAGTGTAAGTGTCAGTGAGCACAACACTGGGCTTCTGTAGTGAGCCATACACCAAGGGCGTGTCATAGAATCAGATCACAGAATCAGTGAGGTTGGAAAAGAACCCTAAGATCATCAAGTCCAACCAATAACCCAGCACTACCAAGTCCATCAATGAACCATGTCCCTAAAGTGTCACAAGGTGCCATACACCTTTTAAAAATCTCCAGGGTTCATGAGTTAATCAGTTCCCTGGGCAGCTTGATCCAGCCTAGATCTCCCCTATGGCAATTTGAGGCCATTTCCACTTATTCTATCACTTATGATGGGGGGAAGAGAGTGACCCCTATCTCTCTGCAACCTCCTGTTAGGTAGTTGTAGAAAGTGAGAAAATCTCTCCTGAGACTCCTTTTTTTCCAGGCTGAACACCTCAGGTTCCTCCAGCTGCTCCTCATCAGACTCATGCTCCAGATTTCCATCACCTGCGCCTCACATGGCCTGGCTGCAGGTCCCCATTACAGGCTGGATCTATCAGCTGCTGTCCTGGGAGCCTTAGAGGGAGCAGAAATCCTGCCATTGAGTTTGCACATCAGTGGCAGAATGGGTCAGGCTCTGTCACACTGAATTTTGGCTACAATAGCACCTGTTCCAACACGAAGCTCCTAATACTCACTTTCAAGTTCTTCTTACAGGTTTATTATGCCAATTATAACAGTGCTGTTCAGAGGGTGAGACGGTGAAATTACGTTGGCCTCCTGATTTGATGGTATTTGATTAAGTCCTACATTTTAATTTGATTTCTTCCTTGTTCATCTGCCATAAGTCCCAGCTCTTCTGATGTTCCTGCATATCTTTGCTATCAATGGTGTGTGTGGTGTGTCATATGTGAAACGGCTGTGCTGACTCATCACCTGCACCTCGACAGGAACAGGAGATCCCGGGCTGGTGTGCAACCTTGCTAGCAAAGGCAAAATGCGTTAAATAGCCTTTAAACCACACAACACGTTTAGATTTGGGTGTTTTTGTGAGCACCTTGCAAAGACGGGGGTTGCGTTTCTGAACGCAGTGCCTCAGCGAGGGGGGACCGCGCATGGAGGCGCCCCGGTCCCTTGCAGACGCGGGCGACGGACAGGCAGCACGGGGAAGGTGATAGGTGGTACCCGAGCGGCCGAGGAGGGCACGGGAGCT
>NW_005054397.1:614209-627665 GCF_000277835.1 Geospiza fortis | reverse complement strand
GAGGAGGCGCCGACAGCCCGCGCCCCTCCGCCCCTGCCCGCCCTCTTTCCTTCCTTCCCCGGGGTGGCTCCGCCCGCCCCGGCCGGGCGGCACCTCCGCGGGTCACTCCCTCGGGGTCGGGCGGGGGCTGCGGGTCCCCCGGGCCCGCCCGTCCGGGGGTGTGCCGCGCCGCAGTGGCTGCGGGGTGGGCTGGCAGAAAGCTTGGATCCCGGAGGAGGAGTTAGCACGGCTGGGTGTCGTTCTTCCCCCGCCTCCCCTCCCCCCGGCAGGTCTCAAAAAAGAAGGTGTGGGAGGGGTGAGTCACCTCGAGGTCTCCTTCGCTCCCTGCTTGCCATACTTCGGCCTAAAGACTTCGGCTTCTGTCGTCCTCCTGTCAATTCCCCCTTCTCCTGGGGGGGGGTCAGGGGCTGGGTGGGGTGAGGTGGTGCGCAGTATTTAGCCTGATAGCAGAGACGGATGCTCGCGGTCCCCGCCCCGCTTCCCCAGGGCATGGGGATGCAGGTCTGTGGCTCAGGTGCCCTTCCCGGGAGGGACCCCAGTACGCCATGAATAGGAGGAGACAGCTTCATACCAGCCCTCCGTCCCTGCAGCCAGGGCTGCCAGCCACAGGCTCTTGCTTGGAGGCATGATCTTGCCAACATTGAGCAGGATGTATCAATCTGAGCAGTTCTGCAGATGCTCAGATGTTTAAAGCTTCCAGTTATAGCCCTCGTTGGAGTTTAGGAGCTTCTTTCAACCATTTCTTGTCTGAATGTAACAGAAGGAAATGTCTGCCTTGGGTGTGTAGCTTAAGTAAAAAATGAGATTTTATGATTGATGCCATGCATCAAGATGGACCATAGAAGGATGGACTTTTCTCTTTGTAGCCCTGACCTTAATGATAGGTGTGTAGGTGTTGCCACTGCGAAGGTGCTGGAAGAAAGGAGGCTTGATTTTTGTACCAGAACTGTTCAGGAGGACTGAATGTGTATACTCAGAGACTTCTGCGATGCTGTCTGCCTTAGTGATGGCCAGAATTTTGAGAGACAGCCTCTGTCTGGAAACATTTACTGAAATGGGCGCTGATGTTTCTGCAGAAGCTTTCTGTCTTCTGTCGTTCCATGTGAATGTTTGAGGCTTGACATTTGTTCCTTTTCTTTATGTTTGATGGGGAAGTAGGTTTTAACATCTGGTGATCTTGTGGTAACGTGTTTGTCAGTCTTGATTCTGTAAGGTTGATGTTTTGAGCAAGCCATTTGTTTTATAACACTAAATATTTCATATAATAGAAATGGTGTATGTGCATGTTCTGCTCTTGAACTACCTTTTATGCTAAAGGGTGAAATTTTTTTGTTGGAATTAGATTTTCTGTAGATGTCTTTCCTAAATGAAATGTTTTTCCTACTATTTTTACACGTACTTTCTGGAAAGCAGCAAAGAATCTGTACTTTGCTTTGTAGTGTATTTTTGCTTTGGGAAATGGTATGAGGAAGAGAAAAACAGGACCAAAACAAATTCTCTCTATTTTACACATGAAGAATTCCTTTCTAAAATTACAGGTAGATTAATAATGATTTAGCATCTTACAAGGAAATATTCTGTAGTGATGTCCTGGTGATGCCATGGTTGCTTAGCATATTACTTTCTGACCCTCATGTGAATCATTGTCATTGGCTGAGAGTTGTCATGGTTTGTGAAACTGCCATATTCTGCAGTAGCTGTTTTTGCATTTAATCTTTTTCAGTAATTGTCTGGTTTTAGTAGATAAATGCAACAGACAGTAACTATCCTCATGAATTTGTGTGAATGATCCCAGTTTATAAATAATTTCCTCTCGTTAGCACACTGAGGTTTATGCTATGCCTGTTTTACTCCCTGCTCTAGCTGCCTGTTTCTAAGCAAGACTCCTTTACCAGCTGACTGAAATGAAATTGTTGAGGTATCAGTATCTCATAAGCTGGCCTTCAGAAAAAAGACAAAAAGGATGTTTCTTGACAGTGTTTTTCTTTAAACTGGGCAATGTATATGGGTTCTTATTTTTGTTATTTTGCCATTTTTTGCTTGTTTTTTAGGAGAAGACCCCAAGTATTTGTTTCTTCATTGTTTAGTTTCCTAGTAGATCTTTCAAGAAATGACATTTAAATGTGGGAGGAGGAGCAATGCCTTCACTTTGCTTCTATTACAGACTTTCAGTTCCTCTTTCTGTCGATTCTATTCCCAAATTTCCCTGGCAAAGATTTGCATTTGTTGCAGGAACCCTTTTGCACTTTTATTTAAGATGATGACGGGGTGGGTGGCTGAGTGGGTACATAGGACAGGCTCTCTGGGATCATCAGGATCCTTAGCAGTCATGTGAACAAATGAGTGAGTAAAGAAAGGAAGCTTCTCCCTTGCTTTCTCATTTGTCTTTTGTTTGATTAATGATTAGCAGGCAATTTTGAGACTTGCATGATCTTCAGATGCCTTTTCTGTGGAAAAAACACAATCAACTGCTGTTCTTCTTCAAGAATTGTGTATGAAAACCTGAGGAAGCTGACAAGATCTTCATGCTTTTAAATTTTAATTTTTTCCCCCATGAGCTGTTTGTGTGACAGATGTAAGCCATCTCCCTTACTCATTTTTAATTGATCTGTGCTGAATTATAGGGCAAACCCACAAGAAGCATAGATTTCCTTTGGTTCTTCACGACTTGCGATTTGCATGAATTTAGTAAACTGTGAAGGATAATAAGCAGTTTGATTTATAAGTTTTGTGAAGAAAAGGTATGACAATTTCTTTTAATTAGTAGTTTTCAAAAACAAAGGTTAGCAAAATAGCTGAAGAGTACAGTAACTTCTCTAATTGCTTGACAAATTGACAGCTGTTTCTCTGAGTAGAATAATTATTTTTAGTGACTCAGTAAAGTAATTAACACAAGCTGTTGGGTGTGGAGGCTTGGCCAAGAAGTTGGTAGATAGCATCACCTGAAGGAAGTCTCTGGTCTGACCCCGTGCCCAAAGCAGACCAGGCTGCATGGGGCTTTCTGCAGTTGAGTCTTGAAAATGGAGCTCTAAGGACAGAGCCTGTGCCACCTCTCTGGGTAGCCTGCCCCATCCACTCTTTGGTTGGTTCACCTGTGTTGGAATTCTCTAGGCTTAACTGGCATCCTTAGTCCTGAATACTCTGAATGATGTAATTTTGACGTCTTCCAAAAAAGGTATGCAATAACCAAAAGCTGAAAAATCTGTGTTTTGGTTTAATAAATAAAAATTATATCTGACAAATGCCCATGCATATGTATATACATGTATGCATACTTGTTGGAATATTAGGGGACACAAGAGAGACAATGGACTTTGGACCTGGTTAACATAAGAGATTTGATAGCAGGATGCCTTGGCAAAAGCAAATGGAACTTTGAAAATTAGACCTAGATTGCAAGAAGATTCAATCAGACCGGTTTGCCAGAAAAGCAAATCTCACTAAACTCTGCAAGCAAGAGATGTTGTGATATGCATAAGTTTGTGTATGTGATTTTAACCTAATCGCTGTAGTACACATTACTAATCTCCCTGCAACAGTATATAAGCATTTGCACCCCACAATAAAATCGGATTCTGATCACCGAATCAGTCTTCCCTGTCTCTCTCCATCACCAACAATTGGTACCTCCGTGTGAGGAAATGAACCGGCCTGACTGGCGTCAGTCGGTGAGCCCCTGGAACTGATGGTGATGGTGAGAGAATCGCATCTGGACCCACAGTCACCTGTCTGCTGCAACTGACAGGTGAGCCAGGGGAACTAAAGGAATGGGAAAGTAAATGCCCAAAGCGAGAGACGTCTATGAAACTGTCGCTGTTGAGTAAGAGATGGCACAGACTCACTGGAAGGCTGGTTTGCACAGCAGCAGCTTTACTATGAAAATTCTCTCTTTTTATAGACTGTTCCGATCCAGACAGACCAGATTTGTCAATCAATCAATACATTTCACCTGACTGGCTAATTAACAAAAACACCTTTTTTATAAACAATCTTTGAGAAAAAAAAAAGAAAACAGAGATTAGGAAAACATGACCTGCAGGTTGTTAATAATAACAAGCTATCATCGTTTCTCTACAATTCCCTAAAGTCTCACAAGTTGGCAATGAAAAAACTTACCTGGTTTTCTCACTCTCTGACTGGGCTGTCACATCCACATGAAACCATGCTTGCCCTTCGGGACAAGCATGGCTCCCCCATCCTAAAGGAGCATCTTAAGTCACTTTTATTCCCGTCCTGCAGAATACTTACTAAGATGTTGAAAAAGCGAGAGCGGCTCGATGCTCCTGGCCCCTACCCTGCTCTATCTCTCCTCATTCTGACTCTCCCTGCCCACCTGAAACTGGCACTTCTTGTACTGAAGAACTACTACAGCCATCAACCTTGCCCCTGCCCAGAGAAAGGAGGGGAAGATGGGAAGGCGTCCTTTCTCATGGTCTGTAGCAGTTTATATCGCTGACTGCAGCTCTAGCAGTGAGGAGGGGAAGCCCTTTGATCCAGGACCAATAGACTCTGATTATGAGACTGATCCATTCCCTCCTGACCCTCGTGAAAAATGGAAGCAACCAAAGAAAAAGGCCCTTAAGGAGGGGGACTCCCCAACCTGGGGGAAATCTGGGCGTTTGAAAAAGGACTGTTTTGAAAAGGGGGAGGCCAGATCCAAAACTCCGGGTATTTGCCCTCTGTGCCATAATCAGTGTCGGTCCAAGTATGATTTTGGAGGTCGTCCAGTATTGGGAAGCCGTAGCAGAAGCACAGAGCAGCATCACGCGAAGACACAGATGCCCAAGCCGATGCCTCAGAGGGACCACCTCTGCAAACCTCAGCCAAACAAACCTCAACCCAGCTGCCACCACAAGCAACCTTCACCAGACCGCAGGCAGCCTTGGCAGGACCGTCACCAACCAGCCACCCCAGCACAGGAATGGACCTGGCAACCTCCAACAACACAGTAACGTTGCTTGATTCATCTGTTCATTTGATTCCCGCAGGAGTTTCTGGACTACCTAGACAGCGTACAGATACTTTGTTTGTTTGTTCTCCCTGGAGCTATTGATTCTGACTCATGGCATGGACTCCCCAGCTGCCCTGTGCAGTCCTGGCCAGGAGCAATATAGCTCAACTTACACCCTTTCCTGCAGCACCGCTGTCTGCACCCCTGATAGCTGAACAGAGGGATGGGGGTTTTGGTTCCACAGGAGTTCCACAGATTTTATGGACACAACTGTATTACATCTGAGCATTGAACATGCCAATGCAGTGACTCTGAAAGGCAGAGACGCTCCTAACAGATTCATTGATACAGGAGCCGATGTGACTGTTATCTCAAGGAACCAGTAGCCCAGTGATTGACCATTATTGACTCAGGGACTCTCCAGCATGGGTGGAAGGAGCTAAAGCCTGCAAAGCCAACACTTGGTGCAAACAACGAGGCCTCATGGACAGATCCCCCACGATTAAACTTTTGTTGCTGTCTGTCCTGCCAGTTTTGTGGGGGAGGGATGTGTTAACACAGTGGGGAATTTTTATGCATTCAGATTTTGTACAGGAGTCATTTGGGACACTGGACACTCCCATAATGGTCCCTGGCTGAAGTGCCCCAGGTGCTTTCAAGCATTGGAAGGAGCAGCAGCTACCAAAGGGTCGCTTGATACAGATCTAAAGCCCTGTGGGACACCTAGCCCTGGTCAAACAGGTTATACTTTCCAGTTGCTTGCCTTTTACTAACACTGTATTTTGCTGTGATTTTTTTGGTACAGCTATTTAGAACAATCAAACTAAATCTTTTTTTGTTTTAGCCTTCAGTGTTTATATCCCATCACTCTTACTAAGCCAAATTTAAATCCTACAAGCAATCTTTAAAGCTGCTGCAGGGGGTGCGCCCCCCCTGACTGGCACCAGCCAGTGTTGAGATTTAGCTTCTAATTTTAGTAACTTGTGATTTGTAATTTTTAACACAATTTTTACTAGAAAAATTCGAAGATGTTGGTATAGAGGTGGTGTCTTTTTACATATTAGTAACATAGCAAAACTACGTAGTTCACTTAGAGGAATTAGATAAGTTTTCAATTCAAGATTCTTTAGCTCACATTCAAGACAAACCTTGAACTTTGTCTGTAGTGGTTTTTTGAGACTTAACTCCACTGTCAGCTTTATTAAGTGCTTGCTTTTTACTCCATAGTTCTAACGAGGTTAATTTTATTTTAAAGATTTCAGTACAGTTGTTTACTTGCATGTTGTTTATTTTTATGTGTAACTGTTATATGACAAATTTTCAGTAACCTTTTTGTAATAATAGGGTTTAGATTAGTTAATTCTTGTTAAGATTTATTTTTTTTAGTCTCAGTGATGTTAACTTTAAATTCTTTTAGAGGTACTTTATTAAGGTTAAGGTTTAGTGAAGCTGATTTTAAGTTTTGTTGAAGTATACCTGTTTGAGTTATAAGATATAATTCCTTTGCTATACAAGTGAATGACGTAAAGTCTGAATGAATTTTTGTCAAAATGTGCTCATTTAAATTACAAGATAACGCAATTTTGTTATAGAAATAAGAACATTTTTTACAGTTTTATTTTTTATAAGTAATACTGAAGAATGAGAAACAATTCCATATTATGACCATTATTAGTTATGAGTTACTTAACGCTTTCTTTTTACTTTTTTACTTTAATGTCATATATGCATAAATGTCTAGGAAAATATAACCTCAATTTCTTAAGACAGTTTCTACTGATATATTATTAACCCTGACTATGTTGTTAATCTTATGATGTGAATTCACTGGCTTTTTGTAACAAGCATTACTTTATTCATTTGCTGTTTGTCTATGGTACCATTGACTAACGATGGATGAGAAAGCCAGTTACTTTACAAACCTTCACTTATGGTTGTATAGCTATTTATAAGACACATATTAGTTTTCTAACTAGTTACTAACTAATTTCTAACTAATTACTGCTACTAAGAGGTTTCTAAAAGATATTTAACTCTTCCAGTTAAAAGCCTGGGCCCTGGCCAAATCCTGGCCTTAACTAGTAGAAAAAATTTTCTGCACCAAAATTATATTCAAGTAATTTTGACTTACCAAATTTGGATTTGTAATACCTAAACCTCCATTTAAGGTGAACTTGGAAATCTTACCCGGAAATGATTTTCCAAGCCCTCATTTTAAAAAATAAAGCTTGCCATGTATTATTACGTAATAATACATTATCTAAGAAATTGATTTAAATTGTTTTAAATCACCATTTTATTTTTCACATGCTACTAATTGTATCTATTATCTGATTTATTTTTACTTAGTGTAAGTTTATTGTTTTATTACATATTGTTATGCTTTTATGTTGCCTTCATGTTCATAATGAGAAACACACATGTTATTAGAAAACAAAAAATTAGGGGGGAATATAGCTCCTCCAGAATTTTACACTGATATTTACACTAAAAATTTTTGAAAGCAAACCAAATCATATGAAATTGGATCCCTTAACCTCCTGAAACATCCTTGGTGGAACCCCAAGGGTTCTGTGAATTCCTGGGTTCTGTAAAATTGGATTTTCGTGTTAATTTTGAATGCATGGGAAGGAATAAGTCTAAAAATGTTTCTCCCTATTACCCTGTGTATGAGAATCAAACCTTTTGGTACAATTACACTTCTGGCAGCCTTTCTAAATCCAGTAATGTAGCTGCCATTGGGAATGTTTTTAAAGATCAAGCCTGAGCCTTTTAGTGGCTGGAGTTTTTAACTAAAAGATTCTTTTTAGGATAGGTATGTATGTGGTAATTTTGATAATAATTATATTAATCGTGATACCTTTCAGTGTTTGCAGAGATTAATTAGTAAGGCCATTGAAAGAGTATTTTTAGTTGAAAGGAAAGGGGGAGATTTGGGATATTAGGAGACACAAGACAAATGATGGTCTTTGGGTCTGGTTAACATAAGAGATTTGGTAACAGGATGCCTTGGCAAAAGCAAACGGAACTTTGAAAATTAGACCTAGATTGCAAGAAGATTCAATCAGACCGGTTTGCCAGAAAAGCAAATCTCATTAAACTCTGCAAGCAAGAGATGTTGTGATATGCATAAGTTTGTGTATGTGATTTTAACCTAATCACTGTAGTACACATTACTAGTCTCCCTGAAGTAGTATATACATGTTTGTATCCCACAATAAAATCGGATTCTGATCACTGAATCAGTCTTCCCTGTCTCTCTCCATTGCCAACACATACACATAATGCATTAAAGCTCCTTATGTATCAAGATAATGTATGCAAATATATTTAACCCCTGAACATATTTGCATGTATAATGTGTTACATTTAACATTACTGTATGTATACATCTGTATTTTATTAGTGTATAGAGTGTATTAAACCAGCAGACATTTACATACCTCCTTACATCGAGGCAATTAAGAGATTAAGACTGCTGCTGATAAAAATGTAATTTGGTTTATATATCATAATAGTTTTATTGAAGTTGTTAGGTGAGATGTCTGGTGTGATTTTAACAAGTAAGTCTAGAGCTGTGTTTTATTGGATTTAAATTCTGGAGACTTTGAAAAAATTCCTGTGGTATAAGAAGATTAAACGTAAAGCAAATTGAAAAATACCGAATGAGGACTTTATGTAAGCTTGGCTAGCTCTTAGAACATGCTCTTGTGATGAAAGTTTACAACAGTTGCTGCCAGGCTGAGGAATGCCAGGGGCAATGTTGATAGCAGGCTTGAGCCTGGAATAATTTGGAGTCAAAGGACTCTTAAGAGAAGTTAAACTTTCACTCAGACCTGTTTTTTACTTAAAGCTGAATGCAGTCTGATCAGTCCTCATTCTCACAACCTGATCTGGAGTCTGCCTGCCTTCCATTAACTCTCCTTCAACCTATAGCAGAGGTTTTGAAAACGCATTTTCTGCCCTCTTAGGAGATACAAGCTAGCTGAAAATATCAGCTAGAAAGGCTGTGTGTCTTTAAGACCTAGATAAGTCACTTTTCTGCCCTTGATTTTAATGTGATATTGCTTCTGAAACCTAGGGGTTTTTTCTTCATTTGGACCAAAAAACTGTTAGAGAGCAACCTGATTATTAAATCTTGATGTAGATTCCAAAGCTCTCCAGATGTCTCCAGTCACTAAAAATATTTGTCTATCTTTCCACATGACAATTTACTCATAGAACAGAAGAGAAAGTAGATGTGGATAATGGCCTCTCTTAAAGGACATCAATTTGAATTACAGCAAATTAGTATGTTTGCATATATCTGTATCTATATATATGAATGCCTCACCTCAAGCTCCTTGCTGTTTGGAGGATACAGGATTGTTTTGATTCTGTCCTTTCTAGCAAAACAATGATTCACGTAATTACAAACCAAAAATTTCATGTGATGGAAATTAGTGTAAGGGCCAGTACGCTCTAAGGTTGTAATCAGTGCAGAAGCTTGCAAAACATGCTTTCCAGGTGACAAGCACATCGTGGAGTGTGAAAGTAAACATGTTCAAATAAGTCATGTTTTTTAGAAGGGTGGAAAACCTTACACCAGCTACTGACAGTAAGGACACCACTGTTACATGGTTGTGTGCTGCAGGTTTCTTGCCCTGCATTGATTAACAGAAACAGGGCTGAGCAGTAGGTGTGGATGTTGCTGGTTTCTTTACTGGAGCTCCCAGTGTAACAACTTTGTGAGTGCTCTGACTTGCACATCTGGGGAGCAGGGCTTGTGGCTCTGTTTTCTTGATAGTCCTTCCCAGCAAGTTCAGGAGAACTTCATCCTCTCTTGGGGATTGAATATTAAATGCTCAGTACAGATTGAGGCTTTCCAAAAGAAGTAAAGCTTCTGTCCAAGTGATGGCATTCCATGAATTAAAACACCTTATGTATCAAGATAATGTATGCAAATATATTTAACCCCTGAATGTATTTGCATATATATAATGTGTTACGTTTAACATTACTATATGTATACATCTGTATATCATTCAAATGTAACTACCATGGGACGGCCAAGCTATTAAGAGAGGAGCACATGGGCCAGGGTGCTTTGTGGTTTTGGCAGTCTAGCTGTTCTTTCTAGACAGTAGTTTACCTCTGGTTGGCAACTGAGCTCACTCAGGACCTGGCTGCAAAGAGCTGCTTCTCCAGTGGCCACCACTCTGTAGGTGCTTTGTGACCCCTCTCTAGGCTGGTTTTACAATTTGTGCTGTGCTGAAAGGAGCGAGCTGGACATTTTTTGGTAGGTGGTAATCTTGTGGTGAACATTTCAGAGACCTGAGTTGGAAACTGGCCACAAGCAGTCAGGCTGGTTCATCTAAAAGAGCAGGCAGCGTCTTTGGGGAAGAGAGCAACCTTCAAAACCACATTTATGGAAGTTGGTGCAATAACATTTAATTAAGGTGTTGGCTCCCTTGCCTCCCTCTGGTGTCTTGCAGCAGGACATGAAAGTTTTTTCATATATCACCCCTCTTGTGAGTGTCTGGTTGTTAAAGCTCAGTGTCAGGTCACTGCAAAAAGGCAGAAATCTCCAAGGAAGTACATTCAGGGATGGATGACTCCACTCAGTTCCCACTGACCCATTTGGAGCATAATCCAGATAGGAACACTCTGTTCTTCATCTGGTCTCATAATTCCCCTGAGCAGAGTTTACCTATTCAAGCACAGCAGGTAGCATATGACAGGAATGGGGCAAAACTGGTTTTGCCTGTTCATAAAAACACTTAGAAGTGGTTCCTTTTCAGAGCAGGTTACCGCAGTGATCCAGTATGACAGTTTATGTGTTTTACAAAATCTGTTTGGATTACAATTAATCAAACAAAGCACATGTTTGATAGGTGTTCAGGATGGGGGGAAGTTGGGAAATTTCTTATATTTTTGTGGAACTGTGTTAATACTGGACTTTGAAGGTTTCTGAAACTATGAGACGAATACAGCTTAAATTTAGGTAATACATTTAATTGATTCCAGTAGAGTCGAAGTATACCGTTAACTTGTGGTGAAAGTGAAAATTGCCACCTCATCCACCTCTAACAGTTAGAATTAGTGTCCAGTGGACACACAAAATAAAAAAGAAACATAGAGATGGGCCAGGATTCTGGGGTTGTTTCCAATCTCCATGTCATACTATTGCATTGTCTTTGTGCCTGCAGCAAACCTTCTCTTACCTTATCAGCACAACTTTAAAGTAGAGATTGCTTGTTCTGAAGATTTAACCCTGTAAAATTGATTTTTCTTGAAGTTACAGTCTCTGGAAAGGGGAGAGTTTTTTGCCCTGGTCCAATACCATAATACAGTTTTGTGACAAACACCTAATGGCTAAGTTGTTCTCTTGTCTATGCTTAGTTATGTAAATTTATTTGTAGCTGCGGTTTTGTATCTGAAATACAGAATCCTGAACTGATAGAATTACTGCATTCTGCTTTCCCATCATTCAGATGTAACTACAAGCTATTTGATCTCTATGCTTTATCTGAAAACAAGGGGAGGTAGATTTTTTTGAAGTATTGTTGTTAAAGGTTTGATTTCATAGTAGTTATTTTTTAAAGCTCCTCGTGAACTAAGTCGTGGCTTCTAGTTGTTTTGAGTTTTTTCCTTGGAAAAACCTCTCTTTAGTATACATCCCATATAATGTGTACATATTTGTTTATATAAACAGTGGAAATACAACATTATTAAGGGAAGGTAAACTGAGAAAGGAAAGAAAATGCAATAAAAAGGTTGTGGCTTTAAAAAAGCATTCATTATTTTGGGTGTTTTATTTATTTTGTTTTTCTTTAAAGGTGTTGTAAATTTAAATGTACTAAATGTTGATGGATTGTTGTCTAATTGTTGAATGCTCCCAGTATGGAAATGTGTGGGGTTTGTGTGTGCATAGTTTTAGTGAGCGTATGGACCTGTCATATGCATTAAGCTGTTGGGTTGTTCTGAAGTTTGTTTGATTCTTTTTTGCAGTTCTGCTGTGTGTGCCTTGTCTGTCCTCTGCCCAGTTCTCTTAATTATGAAGTGGAATAAAATTGCTTGCAATGACTCATCTTGCAGCATCGTGATTTCATTGTTTTCTTTTGCCAATTCTGTCCTGAGTTCCATTATGTCTTAAAAGGATGATGATGCTGAAGTTGTTTAAAAACAAGTGTTTTAAACCGAGAATTTTGCTACTCCAAATTATCTTTCTTTCAGTGTTACTTTTCTCCTAGTGCTTGATTGCCAGCTATTTGCAGAGGACAATTTGTAATCCCAACATGCCGATTTATCATGAGGATGTCAGCTTTAGTTCATTAAAAAAAAAAAAAACAAAACAAAATGAAACAATAAAAAAAACCCAAATTAAAATTTAATATTTAAATTTTATGCAGAAGGATTAGAAGGGGAATTACAAAGCCTAAAAGACCAAGTAAGAGGCCCAGAAACACAAACACAAATGAGAGATTGTGAAGTCTTCTGAGGGGACCTAAACCCTGGCAGTTTCTTTCACTTTTGTTCAGATTTGTTTCTACTTTGGCATAGTCTTCTTTTATTCTCATAGTGGTAATTTAAGTTGTCAGGATTTTTTTCCTTTTTACAGCCAGCCATAGCATCTGAAAAGCCACTTTCTCCTTTTCCATGTGCAGAGTGTTCTTCCTAGTCGTGGTCACATCTCTGAGCAGTGTAGGTGGAGTGACTCACCTTCCCCTGCCAGCCTCCTTGGAATCCAGGCTGAAGCAATATTTCTGACAAAAGTCAGCACTTGCCTGCATGGGTTTTATTTGGTGAATGGCCAAGATTAGATGGGTGAGTGGGAGGGGGGCACATACCGTTCCTTGTTGTGCCATGAGGGAAGGAGGATTGCTGGCTTGCCCTGGCTGTTGTCATAACATCCCTGATCCAGTTCAGGAGGTGTTCATTTGGTCAGAGGAACTGATGCTTTTCTGAAAATGTTTGCAAGAAAATCCAGTGGACAGCTGAGCCTGGAGAGAAAAGTGTAATTGCTGATGAATAGCAGGGTAAAATTAAATCAGAGCATTTTACTTTGAAATCAATTTAAACTGTTTCTACAAACATAGTTAAATGAGACTTAGGCTTTGTCAGTGTGGTGGTTTTGCATGGGAGGCACTCACGGAAGTGATGCAAAGAGAAGCTGCTAACAGTTTTCTCCATGTCTGGCAAAAAAACCCCAATCAGTGATTAGCTTTGAGAATTGACAATCTGTTAAACCACTGAGAAAAACTACAATAACATAACTATGCATCACTTTTTCTTAATATTCAGACAAGTTATCTTTCAACTGCAAGAGCCAATCATCTCATTATCCATCTACAACATAACTTGGCCAGCCCGGCTCCCCTGTCTCGGCTGGGCCGGCTCGGCCCAGGCAGGCTGTGCCGCAGGGCTGGACCCACGGGCTGGTGGGCAGGGCAGGGCAGGGGAGGCTGCAGGGCTGAGGCCCGGCTGTGCCATGGCTGCTGACCCCAGGCTGCTGCTGCTGCTGCT